>NW_024583620.1:1661-17902 GCF_018398535.1 Haplochromis burtoni
GAGAATACAATACAACACAAACTCTCATAGAGGACATAAAGTCAGAGAGATATATGTTTTGTGTCACGTCTGTGTGTAGGCAGGCAGGGAGAGAGGACCCAAAACGCAGGACTCACGGAGGCAGAAGTAACTCAAAGCACAGCTTTATTGCTGGTATGAAACTGAACAGGAAAAACACTAACTAAACTGGGTGAACAGAATAACTAGACAGGTTGGCAGGCTGGCAAATGGAACACACAGCAGAAGCGAGGGTGAACAGACATTAACGACGCGACACCGAGTACAGGAAAACACAGGGCTTAAATACACGGGGAGTAATCAGGGAATGGGCCACAGGAGGGAGACACAGCTGGGAGAAATAAGACCTAACGAGACAGGGAGAGCAAAGCCGGAACACTGACATCAGACAGGAACAAGAACCTTCAAAGTAAAACAGGAAACAAAACACACTTTACTAAGACACGGACTAGACAGAGAGAGACAGACTTGACACTGACCAAAGCCTACTAAATAATAATCATAATCAAAACAGTATCACTGATTAATCAAATCATAAATCATAATCTAGAAAAACACCAAAGCATGAAAAACAGAAAGCTGGGTCAACATGACCCAGAACCGTGACATTTTGAAATGACAAGGAGCAGAAGGCACATCTAGTACACGTAGTGTGGCAGCAAAGCACAACTTTTGGATCCTTTGCTCTAGTTAGCAGTGAGCGCATCATGGTGCATCCAATGTGAAAGGGCCTTGACTCACACTGCACTGAAGCAGTACTGTCGCCATCCTCCATCTTTAAGATGTATCACCCTTCCAGGACTTGAAGCTTGGTAAAGCGAAACCACGAAACCACGACATAAGCCAAACCCATCTGTTCTCTGATTGGCATGACACTGACCAATCAGTAGAAAGGAAGGAAAATCAGGTCAAAAGTCGTACTCGTACGTTGAAACTCACACACAAGCAGGGAACTTTGTAGAGTTTACATGTAGTTTTTTGCTTGCTCATCTATAGATGCACAAACATAACATTATCAAATATTTTGGTTTCCAAGGTTAGAAAACTTCACAACTACACAGTCTGATTTACAAGTACAAAATATTGATGACCACAATTGGAGCCCCATGAGCTGCTCTGGATGTTTTACATGTACTGGTTCAGTTTATCATGTTCACTGTTTAATAACTAAATGTCACAAATATTTGATTTATTTTTCACTTTCTGTAAAATTAACAGTGTGTTAGCTGTTAGCTTGATTCTCGACACATGCAGACAAAATTCATCAATATTATCCAACATTTAATCCACACTATCAAGTCAACGTCTCTTACACAGACAGAAACACTTCACTAAGTCCAGAAATGTTTCAAACCTCAGTATATGAGAAAAATCCACAGTGTTAATAACAAAGACACAGAGATATCAAACCTACATTTAAATCTGTGGTGACAAGTGACATGATGAACTTCACATAATTTATCTTCTCTGCCAATGACACAAATTAAAAAAGGAATAATTTAAAGTGAAGAAATGAGCACAGCATCCCAGGCTGAAAAGATGGTCTCCAAACTGATGGTCCAAAATCCTTTTATTGAACAACCTTGAATGTGATCACACCGTAAAAGCTACAAAATGTACACAATAAAATTACCATTGGTAACTCAAACCTTTAACCCTTTTCCTTATTTATTAATCATAAATGAATTCATTACTTTAAATGATTACACCTTTAAGGCCCTTGAGTTTCTACATCGAGCGCTTTTGCCGTGTATATTTATTCAACCCTTCTAACATTTAGCCTCTTACCTTTTCTATACCCTGAGATAAAATTACGATTACAATTGTCTTTGACCTTAAAAAGCATATAACAGTGAATCTTGTAAACCTTTTCATAGCTGACTAAACATGAAAAATTGACCGAGGTGCGTGACCGCCCTCTAGTGGGTGAAAACGTAACCGTTACACTCAGTAGCAGTCAGCAGCTTTATGCTCTGTGAAATAACAAACTACACATTTACACAACAAACTTTGATACCAACCTTGTTCCCTCATCAACCAGGTGCTAGGGAACTATTTGCAACTTAGAACTACACCTACTAACTTTTCCCCATTTCTTAACCGTTGAGCAAACCTTCTCTCTGTACGTTGGAGCTTGTGCTGCTGTGTAGTTTACATCGACTGATGTTTGACACCTGGTCGTTCTACACCTTTCCAAATAAAAACATTAGCTGTGTCCAAGCTATAACAGAATAATATGCACGTATGAACCAGTTTATGAAGAAAAATATTGATGAGGTCATTTACAGTGAGTGACTGAGACTCAGAGAGGATCAGACTGAGAGAGATGTTTCAGTGTATGTTGGATCAACCTGATGAAGCTGCTGGTTCATTTTCTCTGACTCATTATTTACAGCTCGACATGTCAGAGTGACGTCCTGTCCAGACTCAGCTGTGATGGTTTTGTCTGAAAGAGGAAACAACACAGAGCAGAGAGGTTAAAGGTCAAAGTACAATTATGATCAGAATGATTGACTTTAAATATTTTGTTTATTTCCTTTGACATTTGAGTTTTTAGTCATGTTGGATTTAATTAATGTTTAAATGTTTTAAAGTCGAGTTTTCATAGTTGAACATGTTCTGTTGTCTCTTTCTCTTTAATCTCTCTCACACTCCTGTCACACTGGTGTGTGTGACATCTGCTGCACATGTGCAGCTGTCGGCTGCTCCTCCTACACTCAGCTTCAGTCTAACCTGATGCCACACTCAGCACTTCCAGTTCATAGTTTGTTAACATGTTGATGTTTGGTAGGTTTGACTGTGAAGTGCAGAAGAATTTAAATATGAAGCCAGAGTAATGTGTTAGTGAGCTGTGTCGGACAAACAGTCAGAGTCGTCTCTCTCACCAACCTGGTTAAATCACCATGGTAACGTATGCTGAACACATGTAAATATGAAGCTGAACATTATTTATGTTTGTTCTGTAACAAAAGTTCAATAACACATCAGAGTATCAGGATCAGACAGAAATATCTGAGTGTGCAGCTCCATAAATCTGCAGTTTGATAACAATCATAACACTGTGAGCTGTAAAACACTCTCAGCTGTATTTAATGAAAAGATGATGAAACCTACTGAGTGTAAAAATAAGCAGCATCAGTTAAAGAGAGGTTTGTTATACACACTTTGTTTTTCTTCCAGTCTGCTGCATTCAACACACACAAAGTTCATAGAAACATGAAAGAGCTCAGTTTGACTTGGACAACATTTCTGCATCCAAACTGAGTCAAAGCTCGTTCATTTGTAACTGATCGATGATCCTGAACACAAGCAGGCAGATTATTGATCGTCTATAATCCACAGACCTTCATCTACACTCAGATCATCACACAGCGTTTGTGTTGTCACTTCATTCAGTGTGTGTAGCAGCTGATCTCAGGTCTGTGTTGTTCATCTCTCACAGAACAAGTTCTTACAAACAGCTGAACCTGAAGCTCCAACACAAAAACACTCACTGACTCTGAGATCAGAAATTCATGTGTGTTTGTAACACAGTTTGACTTTGTGTCAGTAAATCTCATGAACAGCCTGAAGATGAATAAACTGTAGTTCAGAGTCACTGACAGACAGCACAGACACACACTGTTGGTCTGAGTCTGAACATGATGATCATCAGAGAAATAACATCAGACTCTGAACATCCAGCTTTCTACAGCGTCTGCTGGATGTTCACCATCATTTATTTATCTTTCTTTGTGTTTCTTCATCTGACTCACATTCAGGCTGAAGATCCTCTGCTTCATGAGGTTTAGCAGGATTCAGTTTACATCCTCTGTAGATCAGGAAACCAACAGCAACAAGAAGAAGAAGAAGTACTGCAGAAACTGTCAGACCGACGGTCAGTCCTCCTGTCTGACCTGCAGGTGAGAAACAGGTGTGAGGTGTCAGCTGTCAGGTAGGTGATGAGTGAAGAACAGAACAGAATCCATTTCCTCTTCAAACTGCTGTCAGACATTATCTACTGCACTCTGATCACATCACTCAGACCAGCTGCTTTCTACAAAGTCTCATCAACAACATCTTTAGAAACAAACATCAACAACCAGGAAGCAGCTTCACCTCTGATCACACACACACTCAACTCTACTCACTCACCTGGAGGATCAACGAAGGTAGGTGGTGTTGATATAATTCCATGAGTGTCTTTCTGCCATGTAGACACGACACTCGTATGTTCCAGCATCATTAATCGTCACATTCTTCAGAATCAAAGACACGTCTCCATCCTTCATCTGTCTGTCCTGCAGATCCACCCGGTTCTTAAAAGATGGATGCTGATTTTCTGGATCAAACTGACCATCCTGATACAAAAGCACATATTTATCTGTCAGGTCAGCTCTGCTCCAATGTACAGATTTGATGTTGTTGTTTGCAGCTCGACATGTCAGAGTGACGTCCTGTCCAGACTCAGCTGTGATGTTTTTCTGGTCTGAAAGAGGAAACAACACAGAGCAGAGAGGTTAAAGGTCAAAGTACAATTATGATCAGAATGATTGACTTTAAATATTTTGTTTATTTCCTTTGACATTTTAATTTTTAGTCATGTTGGATTTAGTGAACCAGTGAAACACTGAGGGGGACTGTTAGGTTAATGGTCAAAGTACAATTGACATGTAAACAGGCTTCACTCATCTTCAGTTTCTAACAGTAAATATCACCTGCAGAGACAAACACAAAGATGAAATTCTTGTTATCTCAGAGAGAAACTCAGTTCAGTTTAATCTCACCTGCAGAGACAAACACGAAGATGCTGAAAAACCGAAAACTGTAGCAGAGTGACGCAGTTCCAACAGACATTTCTGTGATTCTGTATTAAAGTCAAAATCTGATCTTCAGACGAGACTATATGAGATGAGCTTTGAGGTTCAGATGAAGCTGAAAGTTCCTGAGTGAGAGAGCAGGTCTGTAACTCCACACACAGTCAGAGAGAGAGAGAGTGTGTGTGTGTGTGTGTGGAGACTGGAGCCCACTGCATGGGCTGGACTGGAGCCCTCCAATGGGTGCAAACCAAAAATTTAATTAAGAAAATTGAAGATATCTGCACCTGTTTTTGCTCAAGGGTAAAAATTATGACTCAATTATATTTAATTAATGAGGAATATTTCTTCCGTTGTGTCACAAATAATTGCAACAAAAATGTATGAAAAAGGACAATTTCAGGGAATTCCTAAAATTGTCCTCCTATACAATCTAAGAAAGGCAACCAGCCTTCACCCCTCACACCAGACCAATAATCCCGTTACTGTATATCTTCGTCTCCCCAGCAGCCCACAAACTAAAGCTCTTCTGCTTCCACCTGTTGGATCTTTACATACATTACATATAGTACCTCACACAGGAAACCTCTCTTACACACACACACACACACACACACACACACACACACACACACACACACACACACACCATATATATATATATTAGGGCTGCCACAAACGATTATTTTGATAGTCGACTAGTCACCGATTATTTTTGCGATTAGTCGACTAATCAGATCATGCATCCATTGGACGTAAAACGTACAGCTTATTGCACCAGCATGCGTCTGCTCTTATATAACTATCATTAGCTTACAGCTTTAAGTGTTTAAGGTATGTGCTAACTAAAAATAAAGACAAGATGATAGTTTATTAAATTTAATGAAATTTGCAGATTTTTCGGTGAAGTTTAATAAACTCAGCCGTCAAAAAAGCCAAACAATAACATTTTTAAGTTATCTAAGTGACTTATATTCATGTTTAACCTGAGTAGCGAAAGACGGCGGTGGGTTTGAAAACGATTTGCCGGGAGTCCGGTGTTCTCACGGGCTCTAGTGAGCCTTGAACCCCGGCTAGCTATCGAGCTGGTGGGTAACAGACGTCTCCGAAAACGTCGGAGCGCTTTTGAAAATATGTGGTGTCTTGATAAACTGAGCAGATATTTACACAGCTACATTCTCGCCTGAAAATATGTTAAACGTTTATTTTGTGACCCAGAAAGAATAATAAGAGTAATATTAAAACTAACTAGCTGCCGCCATTGTTGGAAACTGAGCTGGGCCGCGCTATGAATTCTGGGACACAGCTTCTTCTTCTTCGGGGTTTAACGGCAGCTGGCATCCTTGTACATGCAGTGCTGCCATCTTCTGTTTCAGTCCGTTATTACACTCTTAAATCCTACTACTTATTCCTGCGTCTTTTGGGATCTTACAAAGCTTCAAACGACGCGTCGACTATTAAATTAGTCGTCGACGATTTTGATAGTCGACGTAATCGTGACTAGTCGACTAATCGTGGCAGCCCTAATTATATATATATAAATCTTATAAAGTTTGTATCTGTCTTGTGTGAAACTTGTATGAACAGCATACAAGAGTGACAACAGATTGAAAGATTTTATAAATGAAGCTTGTATGTTTTGGATACTTACTAAAACAATATATGAAAGTAATGAGAAAGTTGCCACTTTCATGAGTAAATCATACAAGCCTTACATGATTCACTATATGAAGTAGGCCACATCTGATGCAAGTCTTTTATAAGTTTTTTCTATTTCTTTTCCACATGGGACAGTTCATTTAACATTGGGCTGGGTATCGTCACTGATTTCTAGAATCGATTCCAAACACACATCAAAGCTGACGCCAACTAAGAAATTGTTTATACCCATGAGAGTATAAGATTCTCACACCAGAGCCAAAACAAGCCATATGTGAGCCTATGCAGGCCTAAGAAGTAACAATTTTAGAAGTCATTTAGAAGGTCATTAAAAAAAATGTTTGCGGATATGAGCGCTTATCTACAGATTAACTGGCTGGGCGTGGGGGAAAAGATGGTATGTGCGTGTGAGTACATGTTTGGCAATCAGAGTGGAGAAAAGAGACCAAGAATATTGTTATGACTATCTCTGAGTAACTTAGACATCAACATGATTTTCAACATTTGAATGGGGTTATTTACTGGACGCCATGTTAATGTCTATGACAGTTGCAGGAAATTTATATGATTAATAAATGTCACATTTTTATTAACAAATATCAACATTGTTGTTACAATATATGTATGAATACAGATTATTTATATACAACCATGATTTGTTGTGTGTTAGCCTATTTATTCAGTACACGTAGGTTTTTTGTTTAAATTATAAATTTCAATCAATCAACTCCGGTTAAAACAGAAATGTATTAAAAGTGTTGAAATCTGTGTTAAAATGTAAAATGACAATGTTTAATGTATGTAGAAAAACCAAAGGAGACATAAAGAGGGGAAACGTGGAAACAGTGAAGTGATAAGAGAGAGAGCAAGAGAGGGAAGGTAAGAGAGAGGGCTGGCTGGGGAGAACATACATGAAAACAAAACACAAACAGGGGAGAAATGGAAAGAATCACACAATGACGCACAGGATGTGACAGACAGGAAACAGGGAATGACACAATGATAAGAAAACATGGACTGGCAGTACAATTAACTTTGAAGGAAATAACCTAAATAGTAGAAAAGTAAAACTTTAAAACACAAAGAAATCCAGAAAAACACCATAAACTCAAAATGCTGGGTCAAATGATTAAGAACTGTGAAAAAGCAACCCTCTCATTATCAGATACTCAGGCTCTTCATGCTGCTTTTCCTGTAACTGTTTATTTAAGAGTCTGTATTGAGATTAAACAGATACCATCACAGATGGAAATCTTATGAGTCCACCCTTCATTCCCTTAAATATACTCTCTAAATCTCACACGGGCGGGATTTTTCCTGTTAACAGAGAGCCCTACTTCAAAACTGATTCCAGAGTCTTTGACCCAGTCTTTTGATTTTTTGGAGACTTTTTAGATTTTCTCTTTCATTTTGTACTTTTGATTATTTTTGATTGTGGTTTTATACTTTGTATTGATTTCTATTTTCTGTTTTTATGAAGGGAAGTTATGAGTGATATGTAACGGATTAAAAGCTCAATACTGGTACAAAATGATATATCCTGTCATCAGGTCAGCCCTGCTACAGCTGTGATGTTGTTGTTTGGAGCTCGATATGTCAGAGTGATTTTCTGGTCTGAAAGTGGAAAAAACACAGAGCAGAGGGGTTAAGGATCAAAGTACATCTATGATCAGAATGATTTACTTTAAACATTTTATTTATTTCTTTTGACATTAGAGTGTCATGGAGATTTTTTTTTTTGTCAGGTTCCCTTTACATCTATAAAAATTTGGACTAGAGACTTTCCCTCCTTAGACACAATATCTGTATTGAAGTGATGTCTTAATTGGAGATACCCAGTGTTGGGAAGGTTACTTTTAAAATGTATTCCACAACATATTACATGCCCCAAAATGTATTTGTAACGCATCCCGTTACATTACTCAATGAGAGTAATGAATTCTGAATACTTTGTAGTCCGTGCTGCAGGGAGAATGGACTGCCATACACGTTATGTGTCACTGCGCATGAGGGTACATTCTTTAGGGCTATGTCTGTAGCATTCTGCCTATAGCTTTGCACAACAACAACAACAACAAAGAGCTCTCTCACCTAGGAAACACACAGTCGCGGAGAGAGCGCGTCACCCTGTAACCATGGCAACCACTGCCGCCTGGAACAACAGAACATAGCTGTCAAACAAACCCAAACAGTCCTGACCCGCTAAAATATGAAACAGGAAAATACCGCCGTGTAATCCATTTATTTCAGCAAAGTAACTGTATTCTAAATATATCTTTTTAAACTGTAACTGTAACAGAATACTCATATTTTGTATTTTAAATATGTAACGGCGGTACATGTATTCCATTACTCCCCAACACTGGAGATACCTAAAACCTCCCCAGGTTGTAACTATCTGTGTCAGGGTCCTGGGTCTCCTGACCCAGCGTTTTTAGTTCTTTGTGATTTTTGTATTATTGTACTTGTGTGTGATTTATTCTATGGTTTCTAGTTTTGATCCCTTGCCCTTCATGTCTCTCTGTGTCCCCTCTGTTCTGTGTAAGTCTGTGTCTGCATGTTTGAGTTTCCCTCTGTGTCTTTTGGTTCATCGAGTCCTCTGCCTTACTGGTTATGTCTCTGTGTTTCTTAGTTGCTGTCTCCACCGTGTCAAGTTCGCGTCTCTGTGTCATACTTCCTGTTTTACTTTGAAGGTCCGTGTCTTATGTGAATGTGTTCAGTTTACGCTTCCTTGTCTCGTCAGTTCTGATTTCCCCCAGCTGTGCTCTCCTTCTGTGTCTCATTCCCCTCGTTACTTCCCAGTGTATTTAAACCCTGTGTTTCTCTGAGTCAGTGTTGTGTTGTACCCTCAACAAGCTGTGTGTTTTGTCTCCAGCGCCAGTTCTGCTACAGTGTTTTAGTTTTCCTTTTGGTGAGTTTAGTTTAGTAAGAGGTTTTTCCCAGCAATAAAGCTGTGCTTTAAGTTGTACTTCTATGTCTGAGTCCTGCATTTTGGATCCACCAGTCCTGCTTGCCTGCCTGCCACACAGCGATTCATGACAATCCGATATTTGTTGAAAGGTATGTAATCTATGGGCAGAAATCTGTGCCATCAGAAACTGAATTTGAATAAGTTAAATTTGAATTTGAATTGCTCGGATTGAATCTGAATTGTAACTTGAATAAATGCTTTTGAAAACTGAATTTGAATTAGTCTAATTTGAAATTGAATTTTATATTTTGAAAATGAATTGATTTGCTTTGAAACTGCATTTTATCCTTTAAAAATTCAGCTCTCGAATAATTTCAGTTTCACTTCTCACCATTCAGTTTCAGTTCCAAAATTCAGTTTTTTGGAACTTACATCCGGTTCCGGTTCAAGCGCAGATTAATAGAACTACGTTTTACTAGCGGACCGAAAGTGTTACTGACGGGAATCTACAGCATCTTGAGCTGAATTAAGACTTCAGAAGTCATTCGTCATGTCGAATGACCAGCGGATAAACTCTCAGGTTGGTAATAAATGTATTACATGTATAAGAACAAGCGTCATGTTAACAAATGATAGCCGTAAGGTAACTTTTATGCTTATTGTAGCTGTTAGCTAAAAACGCTAATTTAGCGTAGTTTGCCCTGAATTCAGCTTTGACAAACAAATATGATCGACTGTTTCTAGTAGAATTCCAAAGTTGTCATCTTGGACCCTCTCAGAGTACCCCCTCTGTATGCTTGCAGAGACCCCTACAGTAGGGAAACATGCAAAACGGTGTCCAAACCTTTGTATTTTAGCTTTATTTATGTCTTACACAGCATCCCAACTCTTTAGCTAACTTAATAACTTTAGCTAAAGTGAATAGTTAGTCTAATTCATTAGTGCAGCATTACTGGATCACCTCTGTTTGAAGTGATATAATGCAGTTTCAAAGCAAATCAATTCATTTTCAAACCATAAATTCAATTTCAAATTAGACTAATTCAAATTCAGTTTATAAAAGCATTTATTCAATTTACAATTCAGATTCAATTCAAATTCAAATTTAACTTATTCAAATTCAGTTCCTGATGGCACAGATTTCTGCCCATAGTAATCCTTTTTCAGAGCATATTATCCAATATGCGGTAGTGCCAAGGTTGCACTAAGCCTTGCCCCCTTCATTTCTATCTAATTGCAGTGTCTCATACCTAGGGATGGGTATTGTTTAGGTTTTATCCGATACCGGTGCCAAAACGGTACTTTTGAAACGGTGCCGGTGCTCGAACGGGTGCTTAAAGAATAAAGAACACAAACTTGTCCAAAAACCTCGTCATGTTTGTTATTTTGTAAAATATAATATATATAATATACATATATATATATATATATATATATATATATATATATATATAAATTATATATATATATATATATATATCTTTATTTTTTATTTTCCCAGTAATTTTTTTTAAGCAAAATTATAACAAAGTTAGCCCTTTCTGTCAATAAAACATAACGTCTTTGGTTGGAACCAGTGCTTAAACAATTGAAAACACAAACTTTGTCATGAAACCTGTGATGTTTAGCAGTTTTTTTGCAAGAAGATAATCATATTAGCCTTTTCTGGAGCTATACGGCATCGCTCTTGGCTGATGGCATGCCCAGCACAAGAGAAAACTCTTTCAGAAGGCGTTGATGAGGCTGGGACACACAAGTATTTTTCTGATAGGGCAGATAAATTGGGGAGTGTATCCCTCTTACTCCACCACCAGGCCACAGGGTCTTGTCCAGAGGTAATTCCTGGCAGTCTTTTGTATATTTGAAGCTCCTTCTGTACCTGCTCTGTGATTGAGGGGACTCTACCCGCTTGAGAAGCAGCCTGTTGAAGCTCTCTGTCTTCATCCTCAAACAGCTTTTCTAAGGGTGACTTCTGGACCTTACTTAGCTGAAAAACAACAAAAAAAGATGTGTGAGGTTTGCAAAATAAATAAAGATCACTTTTAGAATGTAGTGGTTGTGTTAGAAAAAATCTGAAATTACATATTTTTCTGGCTTGTCCATGTCAGCATCATCCACCTCGCTGTGTGCTTTGGGGTCCTCAGTGGGAGGCTATGGACACACAGATAGTAAAAGAGCATTCCTTCAACATAGAAACTACATCATGATGCAAAAGGACAAGATTGTACACACACAATGAAAATACCTGCGCAACTGCTGCTGTGGCATTTGCAACTGCTGCCTTCTCCAACCTGTCCCAGATGTCAGTAGCTGCCTCACCACCTAGCCTGCCTTTAAAACGTGGGTCCATCATCGTGGCCTCCTTCAGAAATTTCTGAAGGTTTTCATCCTTTAAGTAAAACAAGATATAACATAGGAGCTGATACTGAAAAAAGGTAACCCTATTTTTCATGCGCATTGACATTGTCTGCAAATACCTGATATCTTTTCTGCAGACTACCCCAGACTTTCTCTTTTATTGAAGAGGTGAAAACACTGTCTTCATCACATCGTCTGAAATGTGCCTCCAGCTTGGCCAGGATGGGGATGATTTGGCTGCATGTGGGTGACTTGTCACTTGAGACACACATGGTTGACGTGTACAGGACTTGCATGCACTTAATAAACTCCTCTGCCTTGATTAAATCAGTGTGCGTGAACCTTTCTAGCCTGTTGAAAAATATTCACAATGTTAAAGGTAACTGACGTAATTTAGCTCTTGCAAGTGATGCTCATGTCATTCACTTACTTGTCCTTCTCCATAGGCTTCCTCAGCCGTTGATCCAGAGCAGCTGCCTGGATTGCATCAAACTGCTCCATAAATCTCTCCACCATTAGGAAGAGAGAATTCCAGCGCGTCTTAACGTCAAGAATTACATTATGCTCTGGCAAATCTAAAGCACAGATAGACACAAACATATTTTAAATTACTATAAAAAAGGTAATATGAATAACAATACTTCTTGATATGTAACTGCATGCGCTACTTACTCAGGATTCGCTGCTTTTCTCTGAGCACAGTTTTGCTCAAGGATGAACGTTTGAGCCACACCACAACTGAACGGATTTTGGCACACCAGCTGGAAACTGCAGGAATGTCATACACCTTTTGTGCGGCCAGGTTGAGGGTATGAGCAAAGCATCCCACTTTTAAAAAGTCCAATTTTTTCAAAGCAACATCCATGTTGCAGGCATTGTCTACAGTGGCAGCAATTATTTTCCCTCCCAAGTGAAATTGCTCCATAACGCTTGATATTTCTTTAGCGACAACTGGACCTGTTTGTGACTCATAAACTGCTTCAGTGCTGAGCACATTCTGCTTCATTTTGCCTTTGTAGATGTAGTGAACAGTCACTGTGAGGAAATGGTCCTGAGCAATACTGGTCCATCCATCACAGGTGATAGCGACCTTGTTAACCTGTGCCAAATTCTGGATGAGGTTGCTTTTCTCCACGCAATACCAAGCAGGTATAAGTGTGTTGGATAGATCATTCCTGGATGGGGGCTGATACCTCGGATTAAGGGCAGAGGACATCTCCCTGAATTGAAAGCCACAGCTGGCAGGAGAAGGGTTAACTGAGAAGGTCCATTAAAAAATAAATGGCCAGGCCAGCAGTGCACATCGCAAATTAGCTCGCATACACACATTAGTTGTGCTGCTTCTTAATGACAGTATCTTAGCTAACAACCCCAACTACCAGATTCAACTTGTAATTGGCTAAAAATAACTTAGCCTACCGGTGAGAGGGACGTTGCTAGCTGGCAGTTTTTTCAAGCAATGTTGAAATTCCACATTCCAACACTTCAAATGCTTCAGGAGCTGTCCGCTCAGCGCAGCATCAGCACCACGGAAATACACGGATACATCCGTAGACTCGAGACAGAATTCACAATGTGTTTTTGGGACTTTCAGGTGTATGGACCAATGTTTTCTTTTCTGATCAAACCAGAAAGCTTTAATGAGCAGCTGGATTTGTCTCGCATTAACTGGCTGGACACAGAGGACATCGAAATGCAGCTGATTGAACTGAAAAGCTCGACTCTGTGGGGTCAAAGTTTGCACAGCTATGAACACAGCTGGAATCCACAGCTGTGCGTGTTCATGGAGCTTGCATTTTCACCTGCTGGACATCACTACCTGAGATTAACTGTCTTCAGAACGTAATACGAAGAGTGTCCTCAGGTAGCCGTCTGAATGCTGGACACTCTGAGACCTGGGTCTCTGAGTGGGAGACCAGAGATCACATTAACATGTGTATCTCTGTATTAACAAACATGCTATACAGTTTATTTTTCTTATCTTTGTTTTGAGGAGATCATAAATAGCATTTGCATTTTCTGATGTACAGTTCATTTGCTGTTATGGATAAAAAGTGTCTTTTTTTTTTTTGTTTCAAAATTGCTGATAACTATGCTGATAGCTGCCAACATCTGCGAACAAATACAATTCTATAAAGTGGATCTATACAGGGAGTGCAGAATTATTAGGCAAATGAGTATTTTGTCCACATCATCCTCTTCATGCATGTTGTCTTACTCCAAGCTGTATAGGCTCGAAAGCCTACTACCAATTAAGCATATTAGGTGATGTGCATCTCTGTAATGAGAAGGGGTGTGGTCTAATGACATCAACACCCTATATCAGGTGTGCATAATTATTAGGCAACGTCCTTTCCTTTGGCAAAACGGGTCAAAAGAAGGACTTGACAGGCTCAGAAAAGTCAAAAATAGTGAGATATCTTGCAGAGGGATGCAGCAGTCTCAAAATTGCAAAGCTTCTGAAGCGTGATCATCGAACAATCAAGCGTTTCATTCAAAATAGTCAACAGGGTCGCAAGAAGCGTGTGGAAAAACCAAGGCGCAAAATAACTGCCCATGAACTGAGAAAAGTCAAGCGTGCAGCTGCCAAGATGCCACTTGCCACCAGTTTGGCCATATTTCAGAGCTGCAACATCACTGGAGTGCCCAAAAGCACAAGGTGTGCAATACTCAGAGACATGGCCAAGGTAAGAAAGGCTGAAAGACGACCACCACTGAACAAGACACACAAGCTGAAACGTCAAGACTGGGCCAAGAAATATCTCAAGACTGATTTTTCTAAGGTTTTATGGACTGATGAAATGAGAGTGAGTCTTGATGGGCCAGATGGATGGGCCCGTGGCTGGATTGGTAAAGGGCAGAGAGCTCCAGTCCGACTCAGACGCCAGCAAGGTGGAGGTGGAGTACTGGTTTGGGCTGGTATCATCAAAGATGAGCTTGTGGGGCCTTTTCGGGTTGAGGATGGAGTCAAGCTCAACTCCCAGTCCTACTGCCAGTTTCTGGAAGACACCTTCTTCAAGCAGTGGTACAGGAAGAAGTCTGCATCCTTCAAGAAAAACATGATTTTCATGCAGGACAATGCTCCATCACACGCGTCCAAGTACTCCACAGCGTGGCTGGCAAGAAAGGGTATAAAAGAAGAAAAACTAATGACATGGCCACCTTGTTCACCTGATCTGAACCCCATTGAGAACCTGTGGTCCATCATCAAATGTGAGATTTACAAGGAGGGAAAACAGTACACCTCTCTGAACAGTGTCTGGGAGGCTGTGGTTGCTGCTGCACGCAATGTTGATGGTGAACAGATCAAAACACTGACAGAATCCATGGATGGCAGGCTTTTGAGTGTCCTTGCAAAGAAAGGTGGCTATATTGGTCGCTGATTTGTTTTTGTTTTGTTTTTGAATGTCAGAAATGTATATTTGTGAATGTGGAGATGTTATATTGGTTTCACTGGTAAAAATAAATAATTGAAATGGGTATGCACACCTGATATAGGGTGTTGATGTCATTAGACCACACCCCTTCTCATTACAGAGATGCACATCACCTAATATGCTTAATTGGTAGTAGGCTTTCGATCCTATACAGCTTGGAGTAAGACAACATGCATGAAGAGGATGATGTGGACAAAATACTCATTTGCCTAATAATTCTGCACTCCCTGTATAGAACCACTTTATAGAATTGTATTTGTTCGCAGATGTTGGCAGCTATCAGCGAATAGTTATCAGTAATTTTGAAACAAAAAAAAAAAAGACACTTTTTATCCATAACAGCAAATGAACTGTACATCAGAAAATGCAAATGCTATTTATGATCTCCTCAAAACAAAGATAAGAAAAATAAACTGTATAGCATGTTTGTTAATACAGAGATACACATGTTAATGTGATCTCTGGTCTCCCACTCAGAGACACAGGTCTCAGAGTGTCCAGCATTCAGACGGCTACCTGAGGACACTCTTCGTATTACGTTCTGAAGACAGTTAATCTCAGGTAGTGATGTCCAGCAGGTGAAAATGCAAGCTCCATGAACACGCACAGCTGTGGATTCCAGCTGTGTTCATAGCTGTGCAAACTTTGACCCCACAGAGTCGAGCTTTTCAGTTCAATCAGCTGCATTTCGATGTCCTCTGTGTCCAGCCAGTTAATGTGAGACAAATCCAGCTACTCATTAAAGCTTTCTAGTTTGATTTGAAAAGAAAACATTGATCCATACACACAAGTCCCAAAAACACATTGTGAATTCTGCCTCGAGTCTTCGGGTGTATCCGTGTATTTCCGTGGTGCTGATGCTGTGCTGAGCGGAAAGCTCCTGAAGCATTTGAAGTGTTGGAATGTGGACATTTCAACATCACTTGAAAAAACTGCCAGCTAGCAACGTTTGTGTCACTGGTAGGCTAAGTTATTTTTAGCCAATTACAAGCTGAATCTAATAGTTGGGGTTGTTAGCTAAGATACTGTCATTAAGAAGCAGCACAACTAATGTGTGTATGC
>NW_024583620.1:18864-25398 GCF_018398535.1 Haplochromis burtoni
AAGTGAATGACATGAGCATCACTTGCAAGAGCTAAATAACGTCAGTTACCTTTAACATTGTGAATATTTTTCAACAGGCTAGAAAGGTTCACGCACACTGATTTAATCAAGGCAGAGGAGTTTATTAAGTGCATGCAAGTCCTGTATACGTCAACCATGTGTGTCTCAAGTGACAAGTCACCCACATGCAGCCAAATCATCCCGATCCTGGCCAAGCTGGAGGCACATTTCAGACGATGTGATGAAGACAGTGTTTTCACCTCTTCAATAAAAGAGAAAGTCTGGGGTAGTCTGCAGAAAAGATATCAGGTATTTGCAGACAATGTCAATGCGCATGAAAAATAGGGTTACCTTTTTTCAGTATCAGCTCCTATGTTATATCTTGTTTTACTTAAAGGATGAAAACCTTCAGAAATTTCTGAAGGAGGCCACGATGATGGACCCACATTTTAAAGGCAGGCTAGATGGTGAGGCAGCTACTGACATCTGGGACAGGTTGGAGAAGGCAGCAGTTGAAAATGCCACAGCAGCAGTTGCGCAGGTATTTTCATTGTGTGTACAAGCTTGTCCTTTTGCATCATGATGTAGTTTCTATGTTGAAGGAATGCTCTTTTACTAGCTGTGTGTCCATAGCCTCCCACTGAGGACCCCAAAGCACACAGCGAGGTGGATGATACTGACGTGGACAAGCCAGAAAAATGTAATTTCAGATTTTTTCTAACACAACCACTGCATTCTAAAAGTGATCTTTATTTATTTTGCAAACCTCACACATCTTTTTTGTTGTTTTTCAGCTAAGTAAGGTCCAGAAGTCACCCTTAGAAAAGCTGTTTGAGGATGAAGACAGAGAGCTTCAACAGGCTGCTCCTCAAGCGGGTAGAGTCCCCTCAATCACAGAGCAGGTACAGAAGGAGCTTCAAATATACAAAAGACTACCAGGAATTACCTCTGGACAAGACCCTGTGGCCTGGTGGTGGAGTAAGAGGGATACACTCCCCAATTTATCTGCCCTATCAGAAAAATACTTGTGTCCCAGCCTCATCAACGCCTTCTGAAAGAGTTTTCTCTTGTGCTGAGCATGCCATCAGCCAAGAGCGATGCCGTATAGCTCCAGAAAAGGCTAATATGATTATCTTCTTGCAAAAAATAACTGCTAAACATCACAGGTTTCATGACAAAGTTTGTTTTCAATTGTTTAAGCACTAGTTCCAACCAAAGACGTTATGTTTTATTGACAGAAAGGGCTAACTTTGTTATAATTTTGCTTTAAAAAAAAATATATATATATATTTATATTTTACTGGGAAAATAAAAACACGAGGTTTTTGGACGAAGTTTGTGTTCTTTATTCTTTAAGCACCCGTTCGAGCACCAGCACCGTTTCAAAAGTACCGTTTTGGCACCGGTATCGGATAAAACCTAAACAATACCCATCCCTAGGTATGAGACACTGCAATTAGATAGAAATGAAGGGGGCAAGGCTTAGTGCAACCTTGGCACTACCGCATATTGGATAATATGCTCTGAAAAAGGATTACTATGGGCAGAAATCTGTGCCATCAGGAACTGAATTTGAATAAGTTAAATTTGAATTTGAATTGAATCTGAATTGTAACTTGAATAAATGCTTTAATAAACTGAATATGAATTAGTCTAATTTGAAATTGAATTTTATATTTTGAAAATGAATTGATTTGCTTTGAAACTGCATTATATCACTTCAAACAAACAGAGGTGATCCAGTAATGCTGCACTAATGAATTACACTAACTATTCGCTTTAGCTAAAGTTATTAAGTTAGCAAGTTAGCTAAAGAGTTGGGATGCTGTGTAAGACATAAATAAAGCTAAAATACAAAGGTTTGGACACCGGTTTGCATGTTTCCCTACTGTAGGGGTCTCTGCAAGCATACAGAGGGGGTACTCTGAGAGGGTCCAAGATGACAACTTTGGAATTCTACTAGAAACAGTCGATCATATTTGTTTGTCAAAGCTGAATTCAGGGCAAACTACGCTAAATTAACGTTTTTAGCTAACAGCTACAATAAGCATAAAAGTTATTCTACGGCTATCATTTATTAACATGACGCTTGTTCTTATACATGTAATACATTTATTACCAACCTGAGAGTTTATCCGCTGGTCATTCGACATGACGAATGACTTCTGAAGTCTTAATTCAGCTCAAAATGCTGTAGATTCCCGTCAGTAACACTTTCAGTCCGCTAGTAAAACGTAGTTCTATTAATCTGCGCTTGAACCGGAAGTAAGTTCCAAAAAACTGAATTTTGGAACTGAAACTGAATGGTGAGAAGTGAATCTGAAATTATTTGAGAGCTGAATTTTTAACACTTAAAATGCAGTTTCAAAGCAAATCAATTCATTTTCAAAATATAAAATTCAATTTCAAATTAGACTAATTCAAATTCAGTTTTCAAAAGCATTTATTCAAGTTACAATTCAGATTCAATCCGAGCAATTCAAATTCAAATTTAACTTATTCAAATTCAGTTTCTGATGGCACAGATTTCTGCCCATAGATTACATACCTTTCAACAAATATCGGATTGTCATGAATCGCTGTGTGGCAGGCAGGCAAGCAGGACTGGTGGATCCAAAATGCAGGACTCAGACATAGAAGTACAACTTAAAGCACAGCTTTATTGCTGGGAAAAACCTCTTACTAAACTAAACTCACCAAAAGGAAAACTAAAACACTGTAGCAGAACTGGCGCTGGAGACAAAACACACAGCTTGTTGAGGGTACAACACAACACTGACTCAGAGAAACACAGGGTTTAAATACACTGGGAAGTAACGAGGGGAATGAGACACAGAAGGAGAGCACAGCTGGGGGAAATCAGAACTGACGAGACAAGGAAGCGTAAACTGAACACATTCACATAAGACACGGACCTTCAAAGTAAAACAGGAAGTATGACACAGAGACGCGAACTTGACACGGTGGAGACAGCAACTAAGAAACACAGAGACATAACCAGTAAGGCAGAGGACTCGATGAACCAAAAGACACAGAGGGAAACTCAAACATGCAGACACAGACTTACACAGAACAGAGGGGACACAGAGAGACATGAAGGGCAAGGGATCAAAACTAGAAACCATAGAATAAATCACACACAAGTACAATAATATAAAAATCACAAAGAACTAAAAACGCTGGGTCAGGAGACCCAGGACCCTGACACAGATAGTTACAACCTGGGGAGGTTTTAGGTATCTCCAGTGTTGGGGAGTAATGGAATACATGTACCGCCGTTACATATTTAAAATACAAAATATGAGTATTCTGTTACAGTTACAGTTTAAAAAGATATATTTAGAATACAGTTACTTTGCTGAAATAAATGGATTACACGGCGGTATTTTCCTGTTTCATATTTTAGCGGGTCAGGACTGTTTGGGTTTGTTTGACAGCTATGTTCTGTTGTTCCAGGCGGCAGTGGTTGCCATGGTTACAGGGTGACGCGCTCTCTCCGCGACTGTGTGTTTCCTAGGTGAGAGAGCTCTTTGTTGTTGTTGTTGTTGTGCAAAGCTATAGGCAGAATGCTACAGACATAGCCCTAAAGAATGTACCCTCATGCGCAGTGACACATAACGTGTATGGCAGTCCATTCTCCCTGCAGCACGGACTACAAAGTATTCAGAATTCATTACTCTCATTGAGTAATGTAACGGGATGCGTTACAAATACATTTTGGGGCATGTAATATGTTGTGGAATACATTTTAAAAGTAACCTTCCCAACACTGGGTATCTCCAATTAAGACATCACTTCAATACAGATATTGTGTCTAAGGAGGGAAAGTCTCTAGTCCAAATTTTTATAGATGTAAAGGGAACCTGACAAAAAAAAAAATCTCCATGACCTACTCTAATGTCAAAAGAAATAAATAAAATGTTTAAAGTAAATCATTCTGATCATAGATGTACTTTGATCCTTAACCCCTCTGCTCTGTGTTTTTTCCACTTTCAGACCAGAAAATCACTCTGACATATCGAGCTCCAAACAACAACATCACAGCTGTAGCAGGGCTGACCTGATGACAGGATATATCATTTTGTACCAGTATTGAGCTTTTAATCCGTTACATATCACTCATAACTTCCCTTCATAAAAACAGAAAATAGAAATCAATACAAAGTATAAAACCACAATCAAAAATAATCAAAAGTACAAAATGAAAGAGAAAATCTAAAAAGTCTCCAAAAAATCAAAAGACTGGGTCAAAGACTCTGGAATCAGTTTTGAAGTAGGGCTCTCTGTTAACAGGAAAAATCCCGCCCGTGTGAGATTTAGAGAGTATATTTAAGGGAATGAAGGGTGGACTCATAAGATTTCCATCTGTGATGGTATCTGTTTAATCTCAATACAGACTCTTAAATAAACAGTTACAGGAAAAGCAGCATGAAGAGCCTGAGTATCTGATAATGAGAGGGTTGCTTTTTCACAGTTCTTAATCATTTGACCCAGCATTTTGAGTTTATGGTGTTTTTCTGGATTTCTTTGTGTTTTAAAGTTTTACTTTTCTACTATTTAGGTTATTTCCTTCAAAGTTAATTGTACTGCCAGTCCATGTTTTCTTATCATTGTGTCATTCCCTGTTTCCTGTCTGTCACATCCTGTGCGTCATTGTGTGATTCTTTCCATTTCTCCCCTGTTTGTGTTTTGTTTTCATGTATGTTCTCCCCAGCCAGCCCTCTCTCTTACCTTCCCTCTCTTGCTCTCTCTCTTATCACTTCACTGTTTCCACGTTTCCCCTCTTTATGTCTCCTTTGGTTTTTCTACATACATTAAACATTGTCATTTTACATTTTAACACAGATTTCAACACTTTTAATACATTTCTGTTTTAACCGGAGTTGATTGATTGAAATTTATAATTTAAACAAAAAACCTACGTGTACTGAATAAATAGGCTAACACACAACAAATCATGGTTGTATATAAATAATCTGTATTCATACATATATTGTAACAACAATGTTGATATTTGTTAATAAAAATGTGACATTTATTAATCATATAAATTTCCTGCAACTGTCATAGACATTAACATGGCGTCCAGTAAATAACCCCATTCAAATGTTGAAAATCATGTTGATGTCTAAGTTACTCAGAGATAGTCATAACAATATTCTTGGTCTCTTTTCTCCACTCTGATTGCCAAACATGTACTCACACGCACATACCATCTTTTCCCCCACGCCCAGCCAGTTAATCTGTAGATAAGCGCTCATATCCGCAAACATTTTTTTTAATGACCTTCTAAATGACTTCTAAAATTGTTACTTCTTAGGCCTGCATAGGCTCACATATGGCTTGTTTTGGCTCTGGTGTGAGAATCTTATACTCTCATGGGTATAAACAATTTCTTAGTTGGCGTCAGCTTTGATGTGTGTTTGGAATCGATTCTAGAAATCAGTGACGATACCCAGCCCAATGTTAAATGAACTGTCCCATGTGGAAAAGAAATAGAAAAAACTTATAAAAGACTTGCATCAGATGTGGCCTACTTCATATAGTGAATCATGTAAGGCTTGTATGATTTACTCATGAAAGTGGCAACTTTCTCATTACTTTCATATATTGTTTTAGTAAGTATCCAAAACATACAAGCTTCATTTATAAAATCTTTCAATCTGTTGTCACTCTTGTATGCTGTTCATACAAGTTTCACACAAGACAGATACAAACTTTATAAGATTTATATATATATATATTAGGGCTGCCACGATTAGTCGACTAGTCACGATTACGTCGACTATCAAAATCGTGGACGACTAATTTAATAGTCGACGCGTCGGTGAAAGTTTGTAAGATCCCAAAAGACGCAGGAATAAGTAGCAGGATTTAAAAGTGTAATAACGGACTGAAACAGAAGATGGCAGCACTGCATGTACAAGGATACCAGCTGCCGTTAAACCCCAAAGAAGAAGAAGCTGTGTCCCATAATTCATAGTGCGGCCCAGCTCAGTTTCCAACAATGGCGGCAGCTAGTTTTAATATTACTCTTATTATTCTTTTTGGGTCACAAAATAAACGTTTAACATATTTTCAGGCGAGAATGTAGCTGTGTAAATATCTGCTCAGTTTATCAAGACACCACATACTTTCAAAAGCGCTCCGATGTTTTCGGAGACGTCTGTTACCCACCAGCTCAATAGTTAGCCGGGGTTCAAGGCTCACTAGAGCCCGTGAGAACACCGGACTCCCGGCAAATTGTTTTCAAACCCACCGCCATCTTTCGCTACTCAGGTTAAACATGATATATAAGTCACTTAGATAACTTAAAAATGTTATTGTTTGGCTTTTTTGACGGCTGAGTTTATTAAACTTCACCGAAACAATCTGCAAATGTCATTAACATTTAATAAACTATCATCTTGTCTTTATTTTTAGTTAGCACATACCTTAAACACTTAAAGCTGTAAGCTAATGATATAAGAGCAGACGCATGCTGGTGCAATAAGCTGTACGTTTTACATCCAATGGATGCATGATCTGATTAGT
>NW_024583620.1:25500-36017 GCF_018398535.1 Haplochromis burtoni
GTGTGTGTGTGTGTGTGTAAGAGAGGTTTCCTGTGTGAGGTACTATATGTAATGTATGTAAAGATCCAACAGGTGGAAGCAGAAGAGCTTTAGTTTGTGGGCTGCTGGGGAGACGAAGATATACAGTAACGGGATTATTGGTCTGGTGTGAGGGGTGAAGGCTGGTTGCCTTTCTTAGATTGTATAGGAGGACAATTTTAGGAATTCCCTGAAATTGTCCTTTTTCATACATTTTTGTTGCAATTATTTGTGACACAACGGAAGAAATATTCCTCATTAATTAAATATAATTGAGTCATAATTTTTACCCTTGAGCAAAAACAGGTGCAGATATCTTCAATTTTCTTAATTAAATTTTTGGTTTGCACCCATTGGAGGGCTCCAGTCCAGCCCATGCAGTGGGCTCCAGTCTCCACACACACACACACACACTCTCTCTCTCTCTGACTGTGTGTGGAGTTACAGACCTGCTCTCTCACTCAGGAACTTTCAGCTTCATCTGAACCTCAAAGCTCATCTCATATAGTCTCGTCTGAAGATCAGATTTTGACTTTAATACAGAATCACAGAAATGTCTGTTGGAACTGCGTCACTCTGCTACAGTTTTCGGTTTTTCAGCATCTTCGTGTTTGTCTCTGCAGGTGAGATTAAACTGAACTGAGTTTCTCTCTGAGATAACAAGAATTTCATCTTTGTGTTTGTCTCTGCAGGTGATATTTACTGTTAGAAACTGAAGATGAGTGAAGCCTGTTTACATGTCAATTGTACTTTGACCATTAACCTAACAGTCCCCCTCAGTGTTTCACTGGTTCACTAAATCCAACATGACTAAAAATTAAAATGTCAAAGGAAATAAACAAAATATTTAAAGTCAATCATTATGATCATAATTGTACTTCGACCTTTAACCTCTCTGCTCTGTGTTGTTTCCTCTTTCAGACCAGAAAAACATCACAGCTGAGTCTGGACAGGACGCCACTCTGACATGTCGAGCTGCAAACAACAACATCAAATCTGTACATTGGAGCAGAGCTGACCTGACAGATAAATATGTGCTTTTGTATCAGGATGGTCAGTTTGATCCAGAAGATCAACATCCATCTTTCCAGAACCGGGTGGATCTGCAGGACAGACAGATGAAGGATGGAGACGTGTCTTTGATTCTGAAGAATGTGACGATTAATGATGCTGGAACATACGAGTGTCGTGTCTACATGGCAGAAAGACACTCATGGAATTATATCAACACCACCTACCTTCGTGTTGATCCTCCAGGTGAGTGAGTAGAGTTGAGTGTGTGTGTGTGTGTGATCAGAGGTGAAGCTGCTTCCTGGTTGTTAATGTTTGTTTCTAAAGATGTTGTTGATGAGACTTTGTAGAAAGCAGCTGGTCTGAGTGACGCGATCAGAGTGCAGTAGATAATGTCTGACAGCAGTTTGAAGAGGAAATGGATTCTGTTCTGTTCTCCACTCATCACCTACCTGACAGCTGACACCTCACACCTGTTTCTCACCTGCAGGTCAGACAGGAGGACTGACCGTCGGTCTGACAGTTTCTGCAGTACTTCTTCTTCTTCTTGTTGCTGTTGGTTTCCTGATCTACAGAGGATGTAAACTGAATCCTGCTAAACCTCATGAAGCAGAGGATCTTCAGCCTGAATGTGAGTCAGATGAAGAAACACAAAGAAAGATAAATAAATGATGGTGAACATCCAGCAGACGCTGTAGAAAGCTGGATGTTCAGAGTCTGATGTTATTTCTCTGATGATCATCATGTTCAGACTCAGACCAACAGTGTGTGTCTGTGCTGTCTGTCAGTGACTCTGAACTACAGTTTATTCATCTTCAGGCTGTTCATGAGATTTACTGACACAAAGTCAAACTGTGTTACAAACACACATGAATTTCTGAGCTCTGATCTCAGAGTCAGTGAGTGTTTTTGTGTTGGAGCTTCAGGTTCAGCTGTTTGTAAGAACTTGTTCTGTGAGAGATGAACAACACAGACCTGAGATCAGCTGCTACACACACTGAATGAAGTGACAACACAAACGCTGTGTGATGATCTGAGTGTAGATGAAGGTCTGTGGATTATAGACGATCAATAATCTGCCTGCTTGTGTTCAGGATCATCGATCAGTTACAAATGAACGAGCTTTGACTCAGTTTGGATGCAGAAATGTTGTCCAAGTCAAACTGAGCTCTTTCATGTTTCTATGAACTTTGTGTGTGTTGAATGCAGCAGACTGGAAGAAAAACAAAGTGTGTATAACAAACCTCTCTTTAACTGATGCTGCTTATTTTTACACTCAGTAGGTTTCATCATCTTTTCATTAAATACAGCTGAGAGTGTTTTACAGCTCACAGTGTTATGATTGTTATCAAACTGCAGATTTATGGAGCTGCACACTCAGATATTTCTGTCTGATCCTGATACTCTGATGTGTTATTGAACTTTTGTTACAGAACAAACATAAATAATGTTCAGCTTCATATTTACATGTGTTCAGCATACGTTACCATGGTGATTTAACCAGGTTGGTGAGAGAGACGACTCTGACTGTTTGACCGACACAGCTCACTAACACATTACTCTGGCTTCATATTTAAATTCTTCTGCACTTCACAGTCAAACCTACCAAACATCAACATGTTAACAAACTATGAACTGGAAGTGCTGAGTGTGGCATCAGGTTAGACTGAAGCTGAGTGTAGGAGGAGCAGCCGACAGCTGCACATGTGCAGCAGATGTCACACACACCAGTGTGACAGGAGTGTGAGAGAGATTAAAGAGAAAGAGACAACAGAACATGTTCAACTATGAAAACTCGACTTTAAAACATTTAAACAATTAAATTAAATCCAACATGACTAAAAACTCAAATGTCAAAGGAAATAAACAAAATATTTAAAGTCAATCATTCTGATCATGATTGTACTTTGACCTTTAACCTTTCTGCTCTGTGTTGTTTCCTCTTTCAGACAAAACCATCACAGCTGAGTCTGGACAGGACGTCACTCTGACATGTCGAGCTGTAAATAATGAGTCAGAGAAAATGAACCAGCAGCTTCATCAGGTTGATCCAACATACACTGAAACATCTCTCTCAGTCTGATCCTCTCTGAGTCTCAGTCACTCACTGTAAATGACCTCATCAATATTTTTCTTCATAAACTGGTTCATACGTGCATATTATTCTGTTATAGCTTGGACACAGCTAATGTTTTTATTTGGAAAGGTGTAGAACGACCAGGTGTCAAACATCAGTCGATGTAAACTACACAGCAGCACAAGCTCCAACGTACAGAGAGAAGGTTTGCTCAACGGTTAAGAAATGGGGAAAAGTTAGTAGGTGTAGTTCTAAGTTGCAAATAGTTCCCTAGCACCTGGTTGATGAGGGAACAAGGTTGGTATCAAAGTTTGTTGTGTAAATGTGTAGTTTGTTATTTCACAGAGCATAAAGCTGCTGACTGCTACTGAGTGTAACGGTTACGTTTTCACCCACTAGAGGGCGGTCACGCACCTCGGTCAATTTTTCATGTTTAGTCAGCTATGAAAAGGTTTACAAGATTCACTGTTATATGCTTTTTAAGGTCAAAGACAATTGTAATCGTAATTTTATCTCAGGGTATAGAAAAGGTAAGAGGCTAAATGTTAGAAGGGTTGAATAAATATACACGGCAAAAGCGCTCGATGTAGAAACTCAAGGGCCTTAAAGGTGTAATCATTTAAAGTAATGAATTCATTTATGATTAATAAATAAGGAAAAGGGTTAAAGGTTTGAGTTACCAATGGTAATTTTATTCTGTATATTTTGTAGCTTGTACGGTGTGATCACATTCAAGGCTGTTCAATAAAAGGAATGTGAACCATCAGTTTGGAGACCATCTTTTCAGCCTGGGATGCTGTGCTCATTTCTTCACTTTAAATTATTCCTTTTTTAATTTGTGTCATTGGCAGAGAAGATAAATTATGTGAAGTTCATCATGTCACTTGTCACCACAGATTTAAATGTAGGTTTGATATCTCTGTGTCTTTGTTATTAACACTGTGGATTTTTCTCATATACTGAGGTTTGAAACATTTCTGGACTTAGTGAAGTGTTTCTGTCTGTGTAAGAGACGTTGACTTGATAGTGTGGATTAAATGTTGGATAATATTGATGAATTTTGTCTGCATGTGTCGAGAATCAAGCTAACAGCTAACACACTGTTAATTTTACAGAAAGTGAAAAATAAATCAAATATTTGTGACATTTAGTTATTAAACAGTGAACATGATAAACTGAACCAGTACATGTAAAACATCCAGAGCAGCTCATGGGGCTCCAATTGTGGTCATCAATATTTTGTACTTGTAAATCAGACTGTGTAGTTGTGAAGTTTTCTAACCTTGGAAACCAAAATATTTGATAATGTTATGTTTGTGCATCTATAGATGAGCAAGCAAAAAACTACATGTAAACTCTACAAAGTTCCCTGCTTGTGTGTGAGTTTCAACGTACGAGTACGACTTTTGACCTGATTTTCCTTCCTTTCTACTGATTGGTCAGTGTCATGCCAATCAGAGAACAGATGGGTTTGGCTTATGTCGTGGTTTCGTGGTTTCGCTTTACCAAGCTTCAAGTCCTGGAAGGGTGATACATCTTAAAGATGGAGGATGGCGACAGTACTGCTTCAGTGCAGTGTGAGTCAAGGCCCTTTCACATTGGATGCACCATGATGCGCTCACTGCTAACTAGAGCAAAGGATCCAAAAGTTGTGCTTTGCTGCCACACTACGTGTACTAGATGTGCCTTCTGCTCCTTGTCATTTCAAAATGTCACGGTTCTGGGTCATGTTGACCCAGCTTTCTGTTTTTCATGCTTTGGTGTTTTTCTAGATTATGATTTATGATTTGATTAATCAGTGATACTGTTTTGATTATGATTATTATTTAGTAGGCTTTGGTCAGTGTTAAGTCTGTCTCTCTCTGTCTAGTCCGTGTCTTAGTAAAGTGTGTTTTGTTTCCTGTTTTACTTTGAAGGTTCTTGTTCCTGTCTGATGTCAGTGCTCCGGCTTTGCTCTCCCTGTCTCGTTAGGTCTTATTTCTCCCAGCTGTGTCTCCCTCCTGTGGCCCATTCCCTGATTACTCCCCGTGTATTTAAGCCCTGTGTTTTCCTGTACTCGGTGTCGCGTCGTTAATGTCTGTTCACCCTCGCTTCTGCTGTGTGTTCCATTTGCCAGCCTGCCAACCTGTCTAGTTATTCTGTTCACCCAGTTTAGTTAGTGTTTTTCCTGTTCAGTTTCATACCAGCAATAAAGCTGTGCTTTGAGTTACTTCTGCCTCCGTGAGTCCTGCGTTTTGGGTCCTCTCTCCCTGCCTGCCTACACACAGACGTGACACAAAACATATATCTCTCTGACTTTATGTCCTCTATGAGAGTTTGTGTTGTATTGTATTGATGTCTTTCATCATCATCATCATCATCATCACACAGACACAGATACCTGCTAATCAGTAACATCCAGATACAATCCCACAGTCTCACCAAAACTGGAGCTCAGACTTCCTGGCAGAAGGAGAGAGGAGCTGGAAAAAAGGTGGATCCTTTATGAGTCCTTTTACCTTCAGGTAGAAAAGGGGCGTGGCCACAGCAGGAATATACAGACCATGGAGGGAGGACTCCTGTGAGTGAGCTCTGATATCTGTCACTCTAATTTATGCTGTGAATGTATTTAAAAAGTGTCTCTAAATATGAAACATGTCATTATCTCTGTTACACCTGACATCATAAGATGCTGCTGTTTGTGGACTTTAAGAGAGACAGGTAAGCTCAAACAAAGAAAGATGTATTAATATAACATAAAACAGAACTTTGACCTTGCAAGGTTAATATGTGTGCACGCCATATAAACATTGGAAGGTGTGATGGAAAAATAAATACATTTAATAAAGAAACAATATTGAACAATAAGTAGAATATTTTAAAGTAGTGACTGTAAATTAAACTAAGGTGAATCAGCGGGTGGTGAGGTGTGGAGCTTACCATGTGTGGCATGCCATCACAGGGATACTGTTTGTCCATGATTTGGAGAGCCCAGCGCTGCTTCCGACGACTACCTTGGCACGTGTTTAGGTAAACCCAAAGGGAAGATGTGCTTCACTACATTTTCTAGTCTTTGGCTTGGAATGAAGTTGGTTTGGAAACATTTTCAGTGATGCTTCATCTCCTGCTTTGCGTTTGTGTGGGAACCTTGTCAAAAATCTGTCCATTATGCTAGCAGTGTCCAAGCGTTCTTTTTTTCTTCCTTTCATCTTCCCCTGCACTTCAGTATTAATATAAAAAAACAAAGCAAAAAAAATTGACCTTGCAGTGTTGACACACGTGTCCATACAAACACTGTAAGGTGTGATGGGAAAAAAATAATTTAATAAAGAAACAATTAGTAAACTATATTTAAAGTAAAGTGAAGCGACTAATGGTGAGGTGTGGAGATTCCCATGTGAAGTTTTAATGAGGTCAGAGTTTAGTGTGTACAGTAACCTCTGTGAGCAGACTGCAGTAAACACATGAACTCAGTTCTCACTCAGTTTAACAAGTAGAAACATAGATCACTGTATTCAGAGCATCTCTCATCAGTGAATTACAAGCTAATAATGAAAAAGTAAGAACAAGAGAAGAAAAACCATTTGTGTGTTTAGGAATGTGTTATGATTTATGAAAGAAGATGACAGACGTCAGAGGGAGGGAAACTTGAGCTTTATTAGCTGGAAGTCAAAAATCAAAATCAGACTGTTTTTCCAGCTCCACTTATGACCAAAGAGTCATTCAAGATGATATGGATATGAAATGGATGATAAGAAAATTGAATGAAATATCCATGATGATATATTATTGGAGCTTAAGATGAGTGTCAGACATTATTACTAGTTCAGGGAAAAATTCGCAAAAATATTCATAGTTTCTTCACTTCCAACAACAGTTTTGTTTGTAAGAATGTGTGTGTAAGAATGGTTTCCTGTCTGAGAGGTACTGTGTATAAAGGTCCAGCAGGTGGCAGCAGAGCAGTTTCAGTTTGTCCAAGAGCGCCTGATGTTTTTTTTCTGAACGTTAACATCATAGGAGAAAAAGAAAATATTATATTTTTGGTAAATTTCCAGTGTGAGGGGTGGAGGCTGCCTGCTTTCCTTGGATTTTATAGGACGAGGAACAGGACTGTAAGATGCTGCTGCCTCCACTATGCTTCAGGCCTGAAATGCAGACTTACAGAAAGTGTCCTTAAAGGGATCAAAACATCTGTCATTACTTTCTATGTGACAGCAGGACAGCACTGATCCATCAGGGCTCACTCACTGAACCATGTTCAGTGAGTTACAAAATGATACAAACACACATTTCAGTTGTGATGATTTAAATGATTTAACCAATGCAGTGAGGCCCTTTAATTACTCGTTTTTTTAAGATTCACTGCCATAATTTGTCTGATCTCTATGTGCAAACTTAATTTATAATCCCATGTTTATATAAAGCCTCCATGACTCTTAAAAATAATATAAAATAATCTTCAAATCCAAATTGCTGAAAAACCTTGAATGACACAATTACTCATATCCAACCAAATGACTGTTATTAAATACGTTTCTGCCATAAATCCAGATTATTCCTCATTCATTCAATATAATATAATAAGAGTTCTAAGCTATTCAAAAGACAGGTGCAAATATTTTGGTGTCACTATTTAAAGACTGGCTGCTCTCTAGTTTTCTTAATTTATGCGTCTTTGGTTTGCAGCCATTGGAGGGCTCCGGTCCAGCCCATCAACTGTCTCTCTCTGACTGTGTGGAGTTACAGAGCTGTTCTCTCACTCAGGGACTTTCAGCTTCATCTGAACCTCAAAGTTCATCGCATATAGTCTCGTCTGAAGCTCAGATTCTGATTTTAATACAGAAGCACAGAAATGTCTGCTGGAACTGCGTCACTCTGCTATTATTTCCAATTTTTCAGCGTCTTTGTGTTTGTCTCAGCAGGTGAGATATACTGTTAGAAACTGAACATTACATGTTAATAATGTGTGTGAAAGTGACACAAGGTTAGATAGAGTCTGTGTGGATTTAACATCTGTAGTCCAGAGAAGCGGGCTTAATCTGTGCTCATGAATATTTTGTACTTGTAAATCAGATGTGCATTTGTGAACTGAGTTTTGTAACATTGTAAACCAAAATATCTGAAAACATTATGTTTGTGCATCTACGAATGAGAATTTGTGTGTTTTTTAAAAATATTTACACAAGTTACAAAGTTTTTTTTGTTAAGGTCTGTTTACAGATACAAAGCAAAAAACTACGTGTGAAACTGTGCTCAAGTTTCCTGTTTGTGTGTCAGTTTCAACTTACGAGTATGAACGTCAATGTGATTGTCATGTCAATCACAAATGTAACAATCCAATCAGAGAAGAGAGAGGCCACACAATCCGCATGTCTGTGGATTTCACCATTAAAAAAAAGGAGAAAAGAAGAAACTACTACTAGGATTTCATGTTTTTATGTGATTTCAGATCAGTGTTACTACAGTATGTCAATGAAAAAAACAACTGCACATTCAAGTGAGGTTGATCTGAAAAGAATGATACATGCAAGACAAGGAAAACAAAAAGTAAAGTAAAAAGTAGTCAAAAATGGTCAGTTATATTTTGGACCTCAGTGGGTTAACCCAGCAAATCATGGAAAATTAAGTTTCCATTTTTGTTCATGACAGTACAGATTTCTGATATTTTGTGTAAATTTAAGCAACAGTTAGATTATTTCTAACAAAAAAAGAGGGAAACTGAAGTTAGATTTGTGTTTGTAAATGAACCGTGCTGCGTAGCTTTCTGGATTTTATACTTATTTATTTACTATAAAGGAGATACAGTTCATCTGTCAGGATCCTGGGTCTCCTGATCCAGAGTTTTTAGTTCTTTGTGATTCTTGTATTTTGTACTCGTGTGATTTATTCTATGGTTTCTAGTTTTGATCCCTTGCCCTTCATGTTTCTCTGTCCCCCCTCTGTTCTGTGTAAGTCTGTGTTTCTTGGTCAGTGTCTTTGCATGTTTTGAGTTTCTTGTGTTTTCTGTCACTCTGTGTTGTGAATTATGTTCTCATGGTTGGTCTTTTGTTGCTCCCTCGAGTCTAGTTTCTTGTGTTCCATGCTGAGTATTTCCCTCTGTGTATTTTGGTTCTTAGAGTCCTCTGCTTTATTGTTTGTCTCTGTGTTTCTTAGTTGCTCTGTCTCCCCCAATCAAGTCTGCGTCTGTGCTACTTCCTGTTTTACTTTGAAGGTCTGGGTCTCATGTGAGTGTATCCTACTTTGCTTCCTTGTCTCGTCAGTTCTGATTTCTCCCAGCTGTGCCCTCCTTCTGTGTCTCAATCCCCTCTTTACTTCCCAGTGTATTTAAACTAGAGTTGGATGTCTCAAGACCACTTTTACGTGGTCTTGGTCTTGTCTTGGTCTCGACGGACTTTTGTCTTGGTCTTGGTCTCGCTGTTTCGGTCTTGCGTTCTCAAATCGACATAGTGTTCGGGAGATTTGGAGTCAACCATCAGCGGAGTGGGGGGGTGGCTTACTGGGCTTAAGCCCGGGTCATTTTTTCAGAAGCATGGGGTCTTTTGGAGTGTAATTTGTTAGTTAGATGCCTGACTGACAACTGTATAAAACAAAAACAACACACGAAGCACAGAGCGCACCGTCGTAAATTCCCCCTAATTTTGGTATGATCCGAGCTCAGGCACTAGGCGACTGATGTTGTGTACATCAGTACACTTGTTGTGTACTGATGAACACAACAATGGACATAAGGAGCTTCTTTCAAAGAAAAAACTCAGGTAGATGTTATTTTATATATTATGCTTTGGATGTTGTTCAGTATATCTATGCAAAACAAGAGGAATTTCAATACACAGCAGTATATTCACAGTTGAAACCAGATATTTACATACACTTTATGGAGAAAACATAAAAACTTTTTTTTACTGTTAAACATCAATTTAGAGTAAACTTTTGTTTTAGATAAATAAATGTTGAAATATCTTTTGAATTAGTTAAATGTCAGAATAAAAAGAGGGAGCTGTCTATTTTAATCACTTTCATCAAATTTAGGAGTACATATACACTAAGTTTATTGTTAATTAATAAGAAAACTCCAGACGATTCCATTCTGAGCTGAAGAAGCTTCTGATAGGTTAGTAGAGTCCATGTGAGTAAATTGGTGGCACAGCTGTGGATGCATATAAGGCAAAACACAGAGCCTGTTTCTGTGACATGGGAAAATCAAGAGATGTCAACCAAAACACCAGGAAAAGAACTGTGGAGCTCCATAAGTGTGGCTCAATTTTGAATACAATTTGGTGCCATTTACAATTAAGAAATACAGATAGTTTCTCTCTTTACTCTTAAAGTTAACAAATATGTTTTTTATATTTATCAATCTAAAAAAATAAACATTTAGTCTGATTTGATGTTACAATTAAAAAAGTGTTTGTGTTTTTATCTGAAGAGTACA
>NW_024583620.1:52085-58730 GCF_018398535.1 Haplochromis burtoni
TAAATATCTGGTTTCAACTGTATATTTGATGATGTTGGTGTGATTGTCAGCACAAAGAGGGAGCGAGAGGAACAGAGAGAGAGAGGAACAGAGATGGAACAGAGCAGGTGATCTGGCTGCAGTTTAAAGACTCGGTCTTGGTCTCGGTCTTGTCTCAACTTGGTCTTGGTCTTGTCTTGGTCTCGGATTAGACGGTCTTGACTACAAGTCTAATTTAAACCCTGTGTTTCTCTCAGTCAGTGTCGCGTCGTCCCTCATGCTGTGTGTTTCCTCGCGTGCCTTTCTGCAAAGTGTAGTTTATATTTCCCCAGTGTACTTTAGTTTTGTATGCTTTTTCCCTGTCAGCAAATAAAGCTGAGTTTTTTGAGTTAATCCCTTGAGTCTGAGCGCCTGCATTTTGGGTCCAACTCCTGCCTGCCACACAGCGATTCAAGACAACATCAAATCAAAATTCATGTTTTATGTGACTGAAATGTTTAATGATGTGGGCTACAGAAATAAATTAAGTTATAGATTATATTTATATGAAACATGTATACTTACTGAATTTGAATTTGAATCATTTTAACCACAAGTAACACATGCATATGTGTAGATCTGCCCCCAAGAGACTCCCAGTGTCTTATAATGAGAGGCTGCTTTCTCTCACACATTATGTTCACTTATTATCAGCACATGTTGTTGTTCTGTGGAAGCTAACATCTTGTATTTTCTTGGGTCACTGGTGACCTGCTGGATGTACTGAGGTTCATTAAATCCAACATGACTAAAAACTCAAATGTCAAAGGAAATAAACAAAATATTTAAAGAAAATCATTCTGATCATAATTGTACTTTGACCTTTAACCTCTCTGCTCTGTGTTGTTTCCTCTTTCAGACCAGAAAAACATCACAGCTGAGTCTGGACAGGACGTCACTCTGACATGTCGAGCGCCAAACAACAACACCAAATTTGTACATTGGAGCAAAGGTCACTTGACATCAGGCTATGTCTACTTGTACCAGGAGGGGCAATTTGTTCCACAAGGTCAGCATCCATCTTTTAAGAACCGGGTGGATCTGCAGGACAGACAGATGAAGGATGGAGACGTGTCTTTGATTCTGAAGGATGTGACGATTAATGACACTGGAACATACGAGTGTCGTGTGTTCATGAAAGAAACACGCTCTCAGGAGCTCATAATCATCATCCACCTTCATGTTGATTCTCCAGGTGCGTGAGTAGAGTTGAGTGTGTGTGTGATCAGAGGTGAAGCTGCTTCCTGGTTGTTGATGTTTGTTTCTAAACATGTTGTTGATGAGACTTTGTAGAAAGCAGCTGGTCTGAGTGATGTGATCAGAGTGCAGTAGATAATGTCTGACAGCAGTTTGAAGAGGAAATGGATTCTGTTCTGTTCTCCACTCATCACCTACCTGACAGCTGACACCTCACACCTGTTTCTCACCTGCAGGTCAGCCAGGAGGAGACAAACAGGATGGAGGGAAGGATGAAGAAGTGAAAAAGGAAGAAGGGAAGAAGGATGAGGGAAAGAAGGAAGAAGGGAATAACAAAGAAGGGAAGAAGGAAGAAGTGAAAAAGGAAGAAGGGAAGAATGATGAAAGGAAGAAACCTGAAGTTAAAACAGAAAATGGCAGGAAGGGTGAAGGGGAGAAGGATGAATCTATTGCACTGCAAGCTTTACCTGTTCTTCTTGTTGCTGCTGTTAGTGGTTTTTTTCTCATCTAAAAAAACATCAAAAGAAAACCCCAAAAAACAACAGAAGCAGAGTCAAAAACGATAAAAGGTTCTGTTCATCTGGTCTCATCCAAGTGACTTCTTCAGTCTCAGCTGACTGCAGGTTTCCCCAACATGGAAAAAAGAGCTTTGTTATCCAACCCTGGACCATCACCAAGTTATTAGTTCAGTTATGTGGATGACACCTGGGTGAAAGTCAAATCTCAGGATGTACCACTGATCACATGAACTTTGTGGACCAACACATCAAATTCACCAGGGAGGATATGAAATATCTCAGAGGGGTCAAGAGCTGAACTCTGAGTCTCCTGCTGCTGATCCAAACTCTGTGTTGACACCAAAAGTGAAGAACATGCTGATCATCATCTTTAAACCTCACAGCAGAACTGTGGGTCAAATGATCTGAAGACACACAGAAATGAACTTTCCTCTGCTGCCTGCCAGTGACTCTGAACTACAGTCTTCAGGATGTTCATGAACACAAAGTAAAACTGTGTTACAAACATGTATGAATTAGTGCTGTCAGCGTTAATCTCTTTAAAATGACGTTAATGCCATAACAGCATTAACGCAGCAAATCTCTGTTAGTGAGTTACCACCGGTCACCTGCACAGTGACAACGTTTTATGTAGCTAACTGCACTAACCACGCTAACGAGCTAACTGCGCTAACATGTTGATGCTGTGCAGCCCCAAGCACGGGGTGATCCACGATAACTTGCTAATGGAGATTTGCCTGATGGCTCATGGTTCAGCTACAACTAAATGATTGACATTAAGGTTTTTATTGAGAATTTAATTATTTTTTTGTGAAATTAAAATTTGATTCCAAAGAGACAAAGAAGTTTGGGTGATTCAAGTCTTTTGCACAGTACTGTGTGATTTTTCATAATATAACAACAAACATCACATGTGGTCAAAGTGTCTCCAGATCACAAACTTGCCTCAACTCTTCCAAACCATCCCAGCAGTGTATCAGTTACCACGACAACAGGAAAAAGTAAAGCACCTAAATTTGCCCAGAGACCTTAGTTAAAGCTCCAAGCATCCGCAAAGATAAACATCATATAAACAAAACATTCCAGCAGCTATAATCGACGTCCTCAGATCTGATACATTAATTGTCCAGGAAACTCCTGTTTTTATAGCTTGGATCTTTTTTGTTTTTTTGTTTTTAAAAAATAACTATTCAGTTATTTCTTAGTGTTTATGGGTCTTTATTTTCTTATTCCTGATGTGAGTTCCTGTCATGGTACTTTATGCCTTTAGTTCTGTGCTCCCATTCAAGAGTCCTTTAGGTTTATGTGTGTATTTTGGGTTTGTGACTTAATTGACCTAAGTTGTTTGATTTTCTGTTAGAGCTACATTGAGTTCTGCTTATCTGGTTTCCTGGAAGAGTTTCCTGTTGTTTAAGAGTCTTTGTTCCTGACCTGCAGTGGTTTTGTAGCTCTAAAGCCGCTCTTGAGTTGAGGCTCCATCTCCTACCTAACAAACAATCTTTGATGAAATCTGTGGGATGTGAGTGGATTAGTGAGACTTGAAATTAAATAAAATTTAAGATTATTTGACAATAATGATCACACTGATGATGTGACAGTTACTGTTAGGGAGTAACAGAATACATGTACCGCCGTTACGTATTTAAAATACAAAATATGAGTAACTGTATTCCGTTACAGTTACTGTTTAAAAAGGTGGTATTTAGAATTGTCGAGAGATTTATTCTAAATGACACTTCTTCAGCTGAGAGTCTAAGAGGAGAAAACACACAAACAGACGCTGCAGTTTTAACTTGCAAGGGCGTTTCGCAGAGCACCCACATCACAGTGGGGGCCCTGTGAAATGCGCGCTCTGTTCTTGCAATTGTCTTTATTTATTTACAAGAAAAATCAATACATTTGACGTGAGCATGTGCGTATGTGATTGTGTGTGTGTGCGAGGTCAGAACTGCTTGTTTGACGTCTTACTATCGCTGTGGTAAGATTCAGATACAAATATCAGAACACGTTTCATAAAGAACAATCAGTTCTAAGCAAGGAAAAGGTCATCATGCAGTATTCTATCACATGTAAACTTATATCATTAAAAGCTCATACTGACTACTAAGTACAATTTTCCCTTAACATTCCCTCCTGTCAGCATAACCTTTAAGTGAGATATCAGTATGTAACATCTTGTTGTACATTTTCTGGTTTTGTAAGTGCAGCAGGTGTTGTTGAAGAGGACACAAAGTCCCCCTTTCTCTGCTAGTATCATGTCCAAAGCTACTCGATGTTGCATCACTGCGATCCGTAATGCATTGATTTCCTGATTCTGCTGATTGTTGATCTTGCATGAAGCATTCAAGAAGAGTCCAAAGTGGTAGTCCAGAGTTTCAATCCTCAGCATGTTTTTTTTCGGTTCCCACCCAGGGGAACAATGTGTGGAGTACTTTCTGTCCGGTAGTCCACGGTTTGAATTCCTCGGGTACGTTGCTTCCCTATATCGGGTCATGTGGTTGAAGTTTGGGGAACGTAGATCTTCTTTTCCGGCGTGCTGTTGAAGTGGTGTTCACTGCGGTCATCCTGCGGTCATCCTGTTCTCATGTACTGGGCATATGAGAACAGACATAACAGTCTGTATTTGCCGATTCCGCCTTGGTCCTGTCGTAGATATAACGGTACCAGGCATTGTTCATCCAAGGGTGTATGTGGTCTTGCGTCATGTCTCTTAGGTGGGAGTTGTCGTGCGTCTATCTTTTCTGTCTGCCTCATGGTTCAGCTGTTGTTGGCGTCAGCTGGGGTCCTGTAAGGGTGAGCGTCATAGTCAAGGTAACCAAGAGGGTCCACCTTCCCATGGTTGCACACAGGTCCGTCACACCTCACATTTGGTTGCCCTAGAGTTGATCAGAGGCTGGAGGTTGAAGTGCTAGCTTACCCTACGGGGCCAAATCAGCACTCCCCCCTCACCACTGAAGCAACCAAGTGTGGGCTAATGTGCTGTCTTGGGGGTGCCGGGGTTTCCTGGGACCTCAACCTTTTTGCAGTGGCTCTGATGTATCCAGGAGGGTCTCTCTGCAATTTTGCAGGCAGTTGGAGTGGTCAGAAGCACTTGGTATGGACCCTCCCACCGTGGCGAGCTCCAGTTTTTCCTTTGGAGTACTCGGACGAGGATCCAATCACCTGGCTTCAATCTGTGAGAAATAGGTGAAAAAGAGTCTTGCGGCAGTTTATTGTTCAAAACGACTTCTCTGTTTGTCAACATTTTGACTAGGCCTACACATTCTGGCCATTTTGAGAAAACATCTATGATTACTAGAGTGTATTTTGAGCCCTGACACTCATTCAATTCAATGAAGTCCATGTGAATTGTATGAAATGGGTGAGGTGGTGTAGGAAAATGTCCTCTTTTTGGCCTTAAGTTAACTTGGGTATTATGTTTTTGGCAGGTCATACATGTTCTCACGTATTCTTTTGCTGAAGTTTCAAAATTTATAGTGTAAAGTTGTCGGCATTACTCAGATTATCCCTCCTGATGAGCCATGGCTCATTAGAGCGGCTGTTTTGTGCAATGATTTGGGAAGAATGGGTTTTCCTGTTATCTTCATTATGTCATCAGTGTCTAGTACTGCTCCGTGTTTTAGCCATTGTTTTTGTTCTTTTGGTGATGCTGCTTTTTAATCGTCCTGCAGTACAGACAGTGGAATAGTGTGAATTTCATGAGTTGTTAGTAAGACTGTGGTTGCTATAGCTGCTGCTTTTGCAGCTTTGTCAGCAAAATTGTTTCCCTTTGTAATTTCAGAGTCATCCTTCTGATGTGCTGAACATTTGCAAATTGCTAAATGTCGTATCACATGAGGAGTTTCCTTCCATGTAAACAGATGTGTGCCATGATAAAACCTTCCTCCACACACTAGAAATAAGAAACTAATTTCAACCCTTGTTACATCTTATTCACTTATTTTATAATCCATTCATTTTTCTAAATCTAGTATCAATTAACTAGTTTGCATATCAGCTTATAATGCGCTAAGCTGACAGGTCAACAGAAATGCACGTTCAAAATATTATCACATAAGAGAATTTCCTTCATACAGTAAATTACTTGTGTTGCATCAATCAAACAGAAAGTATCTCACAATTTATTGTATTACCAACTAAATTTATTGTCTGATTACTGCTTGGTCATACCAGAGTCTCTCTGTGTCTTTATTTTTTCCTTCTCTGTTTTCACAAACGTTTCACCTATTGTCCAGCAAGCTGGAGAGTTAAATGTCAGCAGTGGATAAATTCAGCATTTGATAAGTCTATCACTGAGAACCTTTGGTCTTTTGGAGTGACTTGATTCAGTATAGAGTGGGGATTTGCTACTACTGGTGGCATCATTTCAGTGATTTCAATTATTGCTCGCAGATCATGCACTAAATGGTATTTTGCAGTATTATCTGTCTTCAAAACATCACTCTTTGTTTGTTTTATTATTATTATTATTATTGTTGTTGTTATTTTAAATTCTCCTTTCCCAAAAACAGACAATGGAGTTGTAGTTGTTCTTTGTTGAGAAACACAAAAAACCCTTCTCTTTTTTTTCTTTTTTTTTTTCCAAGACTAGAAACTAAGTTTTAACTTTTCTGCCTTATCGCCTAAAACAAAACAGACAACCCAGCTCTCAGCTGGCTCTGAACTTATCATCATCAAGGTCGCATGGTGAGAGGTACTTCAGAAGTCACAGTACTCCTCACTCAAGCAACACGTCAAAACAAAAAAACAAAAATCAGCACACTACACAGAGAACAACCAAGACAGCCAAGACACAACTGAAGATGTTGTTCTTGTTTGTTCTCCTTGAATTTTAGAATAAACTTATTACATCTGCATTAGTAAATCATATGCCTAATCATTATGTGTCACCGTGATTCACAAGTGTGATCAC
>NW_024583621.1:0-10622 GCF_018398535.1 Haplochromis burtoni
AAGCTACAAACCTATCACTGAGCACTCGAGGCACTTTTCTGGTGAAAAATATAAAAATATAAAAGACTGCCTGCTCAGACCAGCAGGCAGCTATACTATCCTGACTATAGTGGAAATGTAAGCAGTACTCTGAAAGTAGAAATATGAAGCATTCCAAATAATCAGTATATGATTATGCTTCATCAGTATCAGTGAAAACCTTTCCATGGGAAGCATCAGTCAGCACTGGTGTGGACATACAGACACTGTTCGATTACATTCGTGCACAAACATGAAGGGTTCGTCTTGGATTTCACAGAATGAGCTCTGCTGGCTCAGTGCCATCCAGATGCTGTCCTTTCTGTTGATTAGCACAATTTCACAGTTCATGTGAAAGTCATCTAAAAACCAATTAAAACAGTTTCACGCTACATTCCTCCTCATTTCCACACATCACAGGAACTGCCAGCAGAATTAAAAGGTAAGATCTGGTAATTACCTGCAAACCGGCCAAAAAAAATCAGATCTATTATGTGATTTTTCTACTGAGCTTATCACAGCCTTATCAGGCTGCAGAATGATTACAGAGCAAAACCCTGTGATGAAAAATGAGGACAAAATAGAAAAAGGGATTCTTAATACCAGAAAAAAAGCAGGTGTGCACACAGACATGCTGGCACTCCCTGGTTACTGAGGTGATTGTTGATTCTGGATAAAATCTCCTTAGGCATGCTCCTTCTCCTGGCAGCAACAGACGAGCTGAAAGATGAAAGGATGGATGGAAGTGTGTTGAAATGAAACCGGGAGACGAGATGAAAGAGAGGAGGCCAAGTGTGCAAGATTTAGTGACATGTTTTCATCATCTCAGCTTTTTTTTCTTCAGATTTTACGGATTAATGGGCCATCACCTCACAGTCCTGATTAGTTGGGTTTACTCTGCTTATTTACAGCAGCTGAGAGCATTTCATGGGCTGATACTGCCGAGGGATGTTCATTATGTATGTGTGACAGCACAAATTCATATACTCGAGGTACTGGCCATTCATTTTCTAACACTCTTTGCAAACAGTAGCTTGTTATTATTATTATTATTATTACGAGTTTGTTTGTTTTTAAATTCAACTCAAATAATGAGAGGCAAACAGTTAAAATGATTATGATTTGCTGCTGCTTATGTTTACATTAATTTAGCTAATTAAATTATTTTTTCCATATATGAAGTTTTACTGTGTTTTTCTTCAGAAATTAAAAAAAAAGTTAATTGTGAATATGTATGTTTATGTCATGTGGCAGGACCCAAAGGCTCCGGATTAAGAATGAGCAGCGTTGTTGGTATTCCAAAGGAGAAGAACTTGAGTTGAAGGAAAAACTCGCAGGGCAAACAAACACGCTACAAGGATACAACAATAGCTGTGTCCCTCTTCATGTATCCTTCCTGTGAAGAGTTTTGGATTATTTACTCTTGATGTTTTTTTTCCTCTTAATTCTGCATGTTCTCAACAACAAAGCTGCTTTTAAATGTAAGTAAGTAAAATTTTATTTATATAGCACATTTCTAGATAAAAAAATCACAAAGTGCTTTACAAGGTATAGGCACAGATTAAAAAGACAGTACAGTCAAAGTTAACAAAATGCAATTTTAAAAAGATGTGTTTTTAGCTGTTTTTTAAAAGTAATCAGTGAATCAGCAGATCTTAAGTTCTGAGGAAGAGAATTCCACAGTCTGGCGGCCACAGTAGCAAAAGCTCGATCACCCCTAGTTTTCAGTCTCGTATAACAAGTAGGCCCTGACCACAAGACCTCAGAGACCTACTAGGGGCATAGGGCTGTAAGAGTTCAATGATGTATGATGGTGCTTGTTCTTGAAGAGCCTTAAATGTCAGAACCAGAATCTTAAAGTGGACTCTGAATTCGACAGGGAGCCAGTGTAACTGTATAAGCAGCGGTGTTATATGTGAGTATTTCGATGTTTTCGTCAGAAGCCTTGCTGCAGCATTTTGGACAGTCTGCAGACGCTCCAGGGAACTTTTGTTTAGACATGTAAACAGTGAATTGCAATAGTCCAGTCGTGATGAAATAAAAGCATGAATAACAATCTCCAGTTCAGTATGAGATATTATGGGGCTCAATTTAGAAATATTTCTTAAATGATAGAAGCAAGACCGAACCAGAAATTTGACGTGAATATCCAATGTAAGAGCAGGATCAAAGGTTATCCCTAGGTTCCTGATAGATGGTTTCACAAACGTTGAAAGGGGACCAAGAGCATTCATTATGCTGGGTACATGTCTGTCTGGAGCACATAAAAGGACTTGAGTTTTATTTTCATTTAGTTGTAGGAAATTGTCGGCCATCCAACCTGTGATGGTTTCCAAACACACATTTAAAATCCGCAGTTTAGAAGCATCTTCAGGTTTAAAAGATATATATAGTTGGATGTCGTCTGCGTAGCAGTGGTAACAAATATCCTCAAAAGGGCTCAAAATATGCTGGAGAGGAAGTAAATAAATTAAAAACAATAATGGCCCTAGCACAGAGCCTTGTGGCACACCAAAGGACAGGGACGTAGAAGATGACCTGTACTTAGAAACTGCCACAGAAGAGTATCGTTCACAGAGATACGAGGAGAACCACTCTAAGGCAGACCCAGATACATCGACCCAGTATTTCAGCCTATCAAGCAAAATATAATGGTCAACGGTGTCAAAGGCCGACGTGAGATCCAACATTAAGAGAACAGAACACTTACCTGCATCGTTTTGCATCAGAATGTCATTGGAAACTCTAAGAAGGGCTGTTTCAGTAGAATGAGCTTTACGAAAGCCAGACTGAAATTTGTCAAAGATATTATATTTGTCTAAAACTGCTGTAAGCTGCTTAGCCAGTAATGTAATTCTCATCTTCTGAGTCCTGCATTCAGGGTCCAACTCATGTCTCTGACACAGCTGACCATGACGCAAATATATTTACACTACCAGTCAGAAGTTTTAGAACGCCCCAGTTTTTCCAGTTTTTTATTGAAAATTCTGCAGTTTAACGTCTGATAGCACTCTGAAATCAAAGCTGTCTCTCTTCCATTGTTAATTGCCTTTTTCTCAGCATTTCTGTACCAACACTACTTTCTGCAGTACAATACTGTTCAGCTGGTGCTCACGAGGGTATGGTACCACAGCGTGCTCCACCTTTTGCCCGGTAGTGTACGTATTACACTTCAAATAATGTAATTATTCATAATTAAAAATGTTCTCTCTGAAGTATTTCCATGTGATTTTGGAGATATAAGCCTGATAGGAATCGAAAATATGAAACTATAAAGTTATATTACCTCATTATAAGCTGCTTATTGCCTTTGATCGGGTCACCAAATTAGCAAATGAATATATTATAATTTATTACTGTATTATTACTAAATGGTTTTGCTTCATGGACGCTTTAAATGGTTCACCATTATTTTATGTTATTTCTGATCTCATAAAACCCTGTTACATACACCTCTCTTTATTTGTTGCTCATAAAAAAGGATTATTTTGGTAATTACATGGTCAGATAGATAATAGTGCCACAGATGCAGAGAGTGCAAAAACTGTGATGAAAATCAAAGAAAAGTAACAACAGTAATAACAAGACTGACATTGTGTATGAATTGTGCACATTGCATTAATAAAATGTTTTGTTGTGTTTGTTGTTTTAAAAATGTCTTCATGAAGGTCTAATGGAAGTCTGTGTGGGATCCCGTGCCTGTCGCAGAGAGCAGAGTGATCATACAGTTGTACTGAGAATGGCAGGAGTGCTTTCCTCATGTGTTCTTTGTGGCAGCGAGGTGGAATCAGTCTAAGAGAGAAGGAGGTCTGCTGCCTCAGTAGTGTGGCGTGGAGTGGGTATAATGGGATATCCATGTGCATCCATTCTGTGTCTGACAAACATGACCCTAAATATCTCTGTAGGTTCTCAGTCATCCAGTACATGTAGCAGGTTTATCAGAGAAACTCAGGAGTTTTCTCCAAACATCCCAGTGTACTTCAGACACAGCCACACACTCAGATACAAACTGGTTCATCCTAAAGACAGAAGTCCCAAATGCAAACTAAATAATGTAGTGTATGCTGAGGAGTGCTCTGACCTACACTGGAGAAACCAAACAGTCACTTCATAAATGCATGGCACAACATAGAGGAGTCACTGCAAGCCTCATCTCTACAGGTGCGTCTAAAGGTCAAAGGTCACTCTCTGAGGATTTTCAACAGAGAAGACAGATGATTTGAAAGAGGAGTGAAAGAAGCATCTATGTCCACTGTGAACGACCATCTTTGAACAGAGGGCGGGGCTTACTCACCAAATGTCTGCCATGTATAATCCAGTTGTCAAATCCCTTCCCAGATGCCTTAATGCCCACTCGCATTTTGTTTCAGTTGATCTTAATAGGTCACATGATACAGCGGTTTCACTCGAAATCTCTGCTGACAATGACACCCTTTTTTACACCTTGGCTCATGTGATCAGGCACATGATCAATAGTTGATCAATGACCCTCTTACGGCACAACTAGGGCTTAAAAATCTGGGACTCTCTGCATTTGGTGTTAGAACTATGGGCACTCAGAACCAGTCCAAACTGTAAAAGTGATCTGGTGCTACATGATTTTGACCAATGATTTTTAAATGCACAGTATTTTTTTTATAGTTTAAAAATCAGACAAATGGACTTTGAAAAACTTGTGAAAGTCAGAGCAGACAGATTGAAAAAGATGCTTATGGGGAGTAATGAGGTTTCAGTTTGCTGAAGAATGGCTCGAGTGATAAGAAAAAAGAAATCAGAACAATGAGCAAGAAGGAGAAAGTGGAGATTAAGAAGCGAGAAACACAGATGGAGGGAGCAATTTAGAGACCGAATATTCTGAGCATCTGTTGTTGAAGTTGATGACAATACCTCATTATTGTAGTCATTAGGCAGGCAGGGAATGAAAGAAGGAAAAGGCAGAGGGAACGATGAAGATTAAAGAGGATATAAAGTGAAGAATAGAGAAAATGTATTAGACACATTCCCATTACAGGCAGACGATTCAAGACTTCACCTGCTTTTTTATTTTCTCAACAGAAAAGAATTTAGAATTTTTAAAGTAAGAACAAGACATTATTGATTTCTCTGGTGAAAAAGGCTTTCTAGAGCAAACTCTGAAAGGAAACAGGAAGTATAAAGTGAGCAATAAACAAAGAACCAGAGCAGCATGGTAAAACACACACAGAAGCAAATGAAAGGCGTAATTAAAGAGCATGAACATTTACTGCAGGGTTATGGAAATGTGTGCTGCCAAATGTATAGAAAGAAGAGTAACCATCTGCAGTGATTTATCAATGTTTGTCCCTGTCATACTGAAAAAAGATGAAAAATGAGTGTTTTTAAAGTGTATCCTTTTTGGACACATCCAAACCCAAGCTGTGTTTAAACTGGAGCAGCTGTAGCTCAGGAGGCAGAGCAGATCATGAGCTGATTCAAAGGTTGGTGGTTTGGTTCCTGGCTCCCCCGGTCTGCAATACCAAATATCCTTGTGCAAGATACTAACTCCAAGTTGCTCTCTGAAGCGTCCATGGGAGGACAAATGTGTGTGAATGGTACTTAGTAAGTACTGAAAAGCATAGAAGACAGTGGATGTTGTGTAGAGCGCTAGGAAAGCGTTATATAAGAATCAGTCCATTTACCAAATTAAGAGCAATGTGTCATCACGCTGGTTGCATTTGACACAAAGTCAGAGGATGAAGGAGGGCTGCACAAAAAAAATACAAAGTATTGTAATCAAAATCTTTCACTGACTTGAATGGTTGAAAGGTTTTTATTGCAGTCGTGTAGCCATTATCATCCCAGACTCATGTCTGCTTTTCTTCTTGATACTTGTGCATGAGGAGATAGCTGTCAACATACACAATTCCCCTGCTTTAATCACACGTTTTCAATATTACAGACTGTTACTTAGATTAAAGAAGGGAACGTGATGTATTGCAACACCTACCAAGAGACTCACAGTTGGTGGCAGTAACGTGAAGATAGAGTAAGCATGAATAAATGTCAAAATAAGAGAACACAGGATGGAGACAATGATGTTGGTTTGTAGTTCGGATCGCCTCTGCAGGCTGCAGGTGTGCTTGTTGATAATTGAACTGCAGTGAGCTGTGAGCCCTACAGTCTGAATGATGGCCTATGCTAGCCTGCCACCACATTGATGCAAAGTTAGATGGAGAAAGAGGTTGGGAAATCAATATTTTAGCTCTCAGGTACCCTTACCCTGATGGCTCCTGGGGGGGTGATAAGGAGCTTAGTGTTTCCCCATCAGAGAGAACAGAAGGGTGTATGTGTGTGTGAACAATGCTAGATGAATGCTAGATCCATAACCACCCCCTCACCTCATCCCCATCCACAAACATCTGTCCATCCACACATGGCCTGGGACAAAATGTAAAATGGTAAAGACATTAAAGGCACTGAGTGGGTGAAGGTGGGGGCATGGATCCAGGGGGATAATAACTCAACAATAAAACAGTGAAGTCAAACCACTTACAGATTTAGTTGTTCAATATTTTGTGAATTTGTTATGAACGGCTAAGAGAGATGGCAGCAGAGAGGGTGTCATGGATCGCTGTGTGGCAGGCAGAATGAGGACCCAATCGCAAAACTCACAGACTCAGGGGATGAACTCAAAAAGCAGCTTTATTGCTGACAAAAGATGACAGGAAATACAAAACTAAACTGGGAAAAACTAACATAAAGCTCCCCAAGGAACACAGGGGAATCACACACAGCATGAGGGAGAACGCGACACAGAACTGAGGGAGACGCAGACATAAATACACAGAGGGTTAACGAGGGAAGTGGGAGCACACGGGGAACACAGGTGACACTGATAATCATAACAAGACACGGCAGGAGTGAACCAACACTGACGGGAGACGGGCAAAGTAAAACAGGAAGTACAGAGGTTCAGACAGGAGGAGAGAGAGCACGGGGAAAACACAGAATAACGGGCTGGGGAAAACATGAATAAAACACAAAGGAGACGAGGGCTCACAAATACACAGGGGCACACAGGAGGTAACCAAATAAGGAACATCTTAACTAAAAATCCTAGGAACCAAGGCATACTAGGGGATAAATACAAAACAACAAAAACTGAGAATACCGGGCCCACATGGCCCGGACCATGACAGAGGGAGCACTAAGTTCAATGTTCTTTATTAAACACACACACTAGATAGCATGGGTTTACGCGGGAGGGGGGTATTGACGTCCAATAGGAGGCCGTACAACCTGAACACAAACAGATTTAGGAAACTGAGTTCAATTCAGATTTGTTTGTATAACACCAAATAACAAGAACTGTTGACCCAAGGAGGATTTAAGGTAAGGGAAAGACCCTGCAATAATACTTGTTATATTCTATGGGAATACACAAACATTTCCACAGGAGTCACAAACTGAGTTATTTCAGCTTTTTGTTCACTTCTCTACATTTTTCTTGAAAATATTAAACTTGATTATTATTTACAGAATGAAGTCAGTGTTTCTGTTTTTTCTGTATCTTGCAAGGTTTTGTCAGTTCCAACTTTTAATATTTATTTATATTACAGTATAGGAAAAAATGACATTTGTAATAAACATTATATTATATTATATTATATTATATTATATTATATTATATTATATTATATTAAACAGGGGTTTGATGCAGGACCTTCTGTGGTTCTGTGTGAGAATATTTAATTAGATTTTTTTTTTCTTTGTAGTGAGCTGACTTCTTATGTTATGCAACCTGGAAGTGTTTCCCTCAATGACATGGCTTAAATGAACTGGAACAACCTGGAACAGCGTTCTTGCGCCTTCAGTTAATGTGTTATCAAATCAGAGAGGCAGAATAATGCATATTACTATTGAATGAGTTCATATTTCACGTGCTGCCACCTGGCTTTGCTTTCAGAGAGGATGGAGGTGTTTGGTCAGAAGACATCTCACGACCTTCGACACATCCCTGTTCCCTTTGATGTGTTCACGATATTGACGTAAAGGTGCAGTTGCAGTACCTAAACATCTTGCTAGCTCCAGAAGAGGGGCGAACATAAACAGAGTAACAATTGAATCTCAGATGCAGCTTTTCTAACGGCTCAACAAATATCAGTAAAAACATAATGTGTCATAAAATAGGTCTGTGAGGAAGTCAGGACCACTGAGCAAGTGAAATTTTATAAACTGCAAATTTAATGTATGATATTATTATTATTGTAATGTATTCATTCATTTTAGAGTTTTTAAATCGTGAATCTATAAATGATAATTTCCTGACTTCCACTTTTGTGAAACATTTTGTAAAACAATTTCAAGTTTGCTGTATTTTCATGCAAAGGGTGCAAGCATCAAGCAGTGTGGTCAAGTTCAGTTCAGTTAGTCTGCCATGTTGGACTTGTTACGTAATCCTTTGCTCCACAGTGCTTCAGCCGATCTTAAGGTTCCCCCACCTTTGACCCTGGCTCATTGCACATGCCCAGTGAGACTCAGTGTGCTCTCTGCTAACAAATGACCCCCAGTCTGAGCCGAGGTCGATGCTGAATGACTGAATGATTATGAGGTGAATTTATGAATGACAGAGTGAGGTAGGCTAGAAATGGCCACGTACTGCAGATGAGATGATTTTAAATTAATTTAGGGGGAAACTGAAGGGAGAGCAGTCTGGGAGCACTGGTGTGGCCAAAGGGAAAATGTATTGGCCCTTTCTCAAATTCTTCTTTGTTTGCATATTTGTCACACTTCCAAACAAATTGTATTATTAGATAAACACAACCTGAGTGAATACAAATCAACAAGCCTGAGCTATACTCCCACATGTGTAAAACAACAGTTTGGGGAATAGCGGTGGTGGAGAACAGGTGTGCCTGCTGAAGACATCCTGAGACCATGGCCACCATGCAGCAAGATCCAAGAGTGACATCCACGCCTGCATCATACTGACAGAGAACACAGAGAAAGAGAAAATATAAAGATTGATTCAGTTTGATGTAATCATGGCTGGGTTGATGGGTTTACTCCAGAACAGACCAGTCTAAAAAGTCTCTTATTTTTATAAAGGATGGTATCATTTGATAATGCTATATTACTGTTACTTGATGCTACTACAGGTCCAGTGAAAGAAACTATGATGACAACGTAGCATTTTGTAAGCAGGATAAAGCACAATGTAGTCCCTTTTATTACTATTATATGATTAAAGTTTAAATAGGCCACACATCATATATAAAGCCAGTATATCCCAGCGGGCCATTTGAATGACAGGTAATTCCCCTGAAATCTTCCGCATCTTTAGCATTAAAACACGCTGGCCTTATCTTGATGAGAACTGTGGGTGATGATGCAAACAAATCCTGCACCATGTTTTGTAACTTTGATCAAGCGTCAAACAGACATATGAGCTCTCACTCTGAAAATGACCGGCCACCTAAAGCACTGTATGTCACCTGTTGCTATTTTCAGGTCCTCAGTGATGCTGACATCATAGTGTGAATGCAGTAGTAAAGTGACAACGATGTAGATGCTTTGTAGCGACTATGAAAGCTTAAGGCAATGGATTTCAGTTCATCAAAGCAGAAAGGGAGGCTTCGCTGTCATCAGCTACATCTGTCTAAGCTGTGCAGGACACAGATGTGGCTTTGTGACACAGTGGCAGGAGAGTGGCTACATCGCTGTGACATGTTGTGCATATACAGCAAAGACCCTGTCGCCCGGGCCAGGGCCTGGGGTTTAGACTTGGATTGCACGTTTCATGGTTTGACTGGATCACTCCACCTGTTAGAAGGTTTATATTGTATATGATATTTTGTACAGTAGTCTATACACATTTGTTTGTCGTCATTACTTGTGCATCTGACCCAAGAAGGAGACATTGAGAAATGTTTATGCACACGGAGAAATATTTGGGAAGTGACCAAAGGCACTGAGCGGCGGTGGGGGGTTAAATGGGTGTTAGACACCATGGTGAGTCTGCAAGAGGAGGAAATAAGAGTTAGTGCAGGACTTGGCTAGGCTGTGCATATGCACCTGACAGGAAAAGGAGGTCTTGCTTGTGATCCGGAGAAGCTTTGGGGAGACGGAGAAAGGGTTTGCCAGTGGACTAGCTGTGGGTCGGTGGGCAACGTTAGAAGTGGTGGAGAGTGGGCAGCAGGATCCAGATGGAGAGACTGAAGGGTAGCTATTCGGCCTTGTAGTGTGTCTCCTTACAGCAAAACCAGAGAGAGTCACAGGTTGGTGCCGAGTCGTGATGATGGAATTAACTTCCAGTCATGGCACACTCTGGGAAAGGAGATGATCTAGCAGAGAGCTGCAACCACAGTCAAGCCTAAATACACAACCTTCTGAGGAGTCGATGGCAAACCCCACTGCCCAAATAGCAGAAACACAACATCCTCACTGCCACATCCAGCCCAAACCCTGATATTCTTATCTTCAAGTAGTACCTGGCATCTTTTGAAAATCACATGACACTCTGTATGTCTGAGCAAACTGCACATGCTTACAGTCTGATGTTGTCTGGAGGTTGATTCACATTCTGTTAGGATGCCTGGGTCGTCGACCCAGGGTTTTTGAGTTTATGATATTATTTATACTTTCTA
>NW_024583621.1:32619-47426 GCF_018398535.1 Haplochromis burtoni
GTTTTTTTATTTTCAACTTTAATTTATATATTTTATCTTATTCTTTCCCAGTTAAATTTACCCTTCATTCTAATTTGTGTTGTACAGTTATTTCATTTTTAACCTTAATTTTTTATATTTTATTCCTTCCTAGTTAAATTTACCCTTTTTAATATTTCATATTTATTTCCTATCTTATTCATACCCTTTTCTTTTTTTGTCTTTAGGTCACGAGCAGTTGTCTAAGCATTTCACTGCATATCGTACTGTGTATGACTGTGTACGTGACAAATAAAATTAGAATTTTGAATTTTAGATTGCCCACCCCTGATATAGCGCATGTAGAGTCAGCAGCTGAAGCTCATTTTTCTGTCTTACTCTTTGCATGTCATTCAGCAAAGTAGAAGCACCAGCTGAATGTCGACAGTGTAAAATGTAAATGTGACTCCAAATCAAACAGTCTTTTACTTTGTGACACCACTCTGCACTTCACGTCCTTTATCATTACCTGACATGTCAGCGCTCCTCCACCTTGCCCTACCGCCTGCCATTCTGCCTGCCACTTCCTTCGCTTGCTCATTCTGGGTAAAACAACTGAAACCAAGTAGATGGCGGTGACAGGTGACACTGTGGATGAAAGTCCCTGCTCCAGCAGCTGTCACAGTGCTCAGTGGAGGAACCAAAGGTAGAAAGGTTTTAGTTGGAGGGGAATGGAGGCAGGTGAGGAAGGAGCGGAGGTGGAGATTTGAACTGAAGTCTTGGAGTGTCACCCCCGAGGCTCGGAGCCTCTAATTGATGGCAGTGGATTGACTGGGGCTCTTTGTGTGTCTGTGTGTGCGTGTGTTGGATATGACAGTCACAGATTTGTATTTCCACACTTATAATGGTAGCTTCTGGTATTTTTACTGCTTCAAATCTTAACAACCACCCTCAGACTCAACCCTTTTTAACCTCTGCCTGAGTCTTTATGTGGATTCCATCTTTAGAAGTCCACACAAACATCTAGAATGGAAAAATCCATATCTTTGCAGTGATAAAATTAATGAAATTTGACAGTAATGGTGTTTGAACCAAAATGTTCTCCACTGCATTACCAAGAAAAATTAAGTTAAGACCATATTATGTGAACTAAAGTCAGCCATTATGGCAATTACATGGTTCTCGGAGGAGGAAAAGAATTCAACTTTAGGTTCACACTGCTGTGACTCTGGAACTGAGCACACATTTTTTTGAGTTTAGCTAAATCTGTTATCTACCCTTAAGCAGCCAAACAAAGTCTTCCCACATACATAAATAGCAACAACCCAGCACCCATACAGAATGGATATGCAAGTTAAATATGTTATAAAGGAAAATATCAAATGTTATTCTGTGGCTTCTGTCATTATCCTTTTTCTTCCTCTTGAATAATGACTTTTTAATGGTAGTGTTTTCCTTCTTCACTGTTCCAAAAAATAGTAATGTCAAAGTATCTTACTGTATATTTTACAGTTTTGTACTGTCTTTCTAGAATATCATTAAATTTACATAAGTAGACTGTGATTTTACATGTCAAAGGTAAAGTAACATAACATCACTGTAAATATAGTAAAACACAATTTACTTGTTTTTTAAATATATTTTTTTGTACATATGCATATCTAGATTGTAAAAATACATTCAGAAATGTATCATAATTTCACAAATATTTGTCTGTTATGTGAGAGAATGATCTGTTAAATTCAAATGTAATACTATGGAAAATATATAAAATTATTGAAAATTAATGAGAATAATCAAAAATTAAAGGACAATCCAGAACATAACAGCAAGGTGCAAGATGTTACCAGGCAGGATATACATGGAGCTCCATAACCAAGTGGCTGGTATAGTATACAGCAGGGGTTGGCAACCATAGGCACACGTGCCACAGCACACCATTGTTTTTTCTTGTGACATTACCAATAAGTTTGATGTATCACATGGCCCTCTTCCTATTGAAAAACCAAAAGTTGTATCCAAGATGGCCGACTTCTAAATGGCCACCATGGTCACCACCCATCTTGAGGAGTTTGCCCCCTCACATATACTGATGTGCCACAAACAGGACTTTAATATCACCAACCATTCCCATGTTATTACGGTGTATCCATATAAATGGCCCACCCTGTAGTATAAAATACTCCAGGAACCATAAGGAACCCAGCGGGAGCAGCAGCCCTTGAGGTTAAAATCTCCGTCCGCACGAGTTTGAAGACATTTTTGAGACTCAAAATGTGGTTGTAGTGTCAGGGTTACAATTAGATTATGGTTAAGTCTAGGCATTCATTTTGGATGGTAAGGGTAAGGGAAAGCATTATGTCAATTAGATGTCCCCACAATGATATGAAAACACGACTCTGTGTGTGTGTGTTACACCTATAATAACCTGGGGATGTAACTTGTGTTTGTGTGTCTGGAGCTGTTCAACAGATGGACAGATCAGTGCTGCATATGTTCTGCCCCCCCACCCTTCCACTAGGGACAATGAGAACACATGACACACTGCTGTTCTGGGGGTGTACTGTTTTTTCTTTAACATTTGCACCCCTTTCAGCACTCTTTAATCACAGCAAGGATAATTCAAAGGGTCATTATTGCAATGCATTGCATATTAAAGCTATATTACAGAGAATATTAGGGAATTATGATATCTATTAAAAGACCTTCGGCTTCTCACAGTTGTGACTGTAAGTTATGGCTCCATCTGTGGATCCTGTCAGGTTTGGCTGTGTGGCAGGCAGAGTAGGACCCAACTACAGGACGGGGAGACGAGGTATTAACTCAAAGAGCCAGAACCACGTCTTCCAGCTCATCCGGGGGACACTGAGATGTTCTGCCTCTTGTATCAGTGACTTCGTTCTTTCGGTCACTACCCAGAGATCATGACTATAGGTGAGGGTAGGAACATACTTTCTACAGCTTAGCTTTTATCCTCAGCACTGTCGTTCAACACTCAATAAATTGGTAAATTACCAGTGGAAATGTCTTGGAGCGAGAGCAGTAGACTTTTTGACAATAAATGGAGAATAAGAGGATGCCTGACTAATGGAGAAGTATACTGGCATCATTTTTGAAGATAAAGAGTGATGAGCAGAGCTTTAGCACCAAAGGGATGATTACATTTTTTAGTTATTGTTACGGCCGAGAGGGCCCGGCTGTGGGTGTGGACTCAAATGCAGACACAGAGGGAGGCAAACGGGCGTGAACACAGTGCTTTATTTACAAGTGTCTAGTGAAATTACACAACAGGAGACTATGAATGCTATGAATTATGAAATGCTATGAACTGTGAACTGTGAGGCCAAACTGTGAACATGAAACTGAGTGCTATGGCTAGGTGCTGGATTTCACGGATGGAAAAAAGGGGCAGCGGCTTGGATGGAGGTACGCAGTCACTATAATGAGAAGAGACAAGTAGTCAGTGGCAGTCCAGTGAATCACAGCTGCAGGATTAGGCTATGGAGGTTAGGGCTTACGCGTTGCAGGTTTAAAGTGTCATGCGAGGAAGGGGTGTCCAGGGGGTTCCGGGTGAGGAGTGTCCAGAGAGGATCCAGAATATGCGTGGAGTGAGGGACTTGGCAGGGAGGCAGGCAGGTGTAGTCCGATGGTGGAGAGGAAGAAACCAGATGACAGAACCAGCGTCCAGGCGGAGATGAGAGTAGTTGGGGAAACGTGACTGCCAGGTGGGTCCTATGACAAAGAAAACACGGTGAGGGAAAAAGCAGTAGTTGAGGGTTCTCACAAGGGGTTCGCAGCCTAGCACTGACATGGGTTAGCAGAAGAACTGGCAGAGGTCTGTTGTGAATGCTGGTCTTATATGTGACTTGATTGGAACCAGGTGTGGAAGCTGATTGGAGTCTCTGCCTGAAGGTAGAACCCAGCGGAGTGGAAAAACCCCGTGCTCACCCGGACCATGACAGTTATTCCATGAAGACAGGGAAAGAGTTGCTGAAACTAGGTTAAGCAGCGACTCTTTCCCCTGCAGATTATTAATAAGTAAGCAGCAGTATGGCTTCATGCTGAGAAAGAGCATTAAAGATGTGATGTTTGCTTTGAGACTGTTGATGGAGAAGTATAGAGAAGGTCTGATGAAGCTTCGTTGTGTCTTTGTGGATGTAGAGAAAGCGGATGATAATACAGCATGAATGAATGAGACGTATGTGAGGGTGGTGCAGGACATGTATCAGGACAGTGAGAGCGTGGAGATGTAGAAGTATGCACTGGAGAGAAGAGCAATGAAAGTCAATAGAAGACTGAATGTGTGAATGAATGGGAACATGGCAACGTGTAAGGGATCCAGGGAATGGAGGCAGATGAGTTTGACAACTGGTGTCTCAGGAGGCCAAAAGCATGTTACATGTACAACTACAACAATTTGTTCATAATATTTCCAATTATTCCATAATTTTGCCTCACAAATTGCCACAAATGTAAATATTCATACATACTGTTGTGTACTTGTTGGAATCTATATTTATATATCTGTCCATGGTAGGCCAGAATGACTTTTCCACATAAGGCCAGATATGTCTGGATATTTTTTTTCCTTTAATGAACAAAGGCAAGATTAAAATATTGCATTTTTTTATTTATTCTGGTGTATAATATCAACACTTGTTTAATGAGCTGTAACAACTATGCAAAAACCTGAGACATCAGGAAGTGTAAATCTTTTTTTCATCGCACTGTATGTGTGTGCAGTGAGGTTCACACACACACAGCAGTACCTGTGTCTGTGGAGGACTGAGCTGATCCCAGTGTCTGAGAAGGGTGCACAATGTCAGATGATGCAAAGATGGAAATCAGAAAGCAATACCAGAAGAGCCCAGAGTCCCGTGGGAACACAGAGACATCTGCACTGATACAGCCTGAACAAGAATCAGCATGACCTCACACACCTGCAGCACAGCATGGTGGACTTCTCTCTTATATTCTGGCAATTTCACTCTTATTCGCATTACTTTTTATATGCTGCCACAATAACTACAGTCTACTGTAAGTAGTCTAGTGTTAGATGAGTTTCTTCCTGCACCACCAGAGTAGGTGTAAGAATCAACAGCAACTGAATAATAACTTTAAGCAGCTACTTTGCCAACACTAAATACCAAGCCTGCCCTCCTTCATGTTTGTTTTGTTTATTCAGATCTTTTTTCTGGATTCACAGCAATAAAGCTGTGGCTTTGAGTTTATTCCTCATCTCACAAATCCTGCTTTTCCAAGCACCAAATCCTGGCATTTTTGGAGCTATGTGGCAGGCAGGATGCAGGATCTGGACCCCACAGACTCGAGTTCTGTTCCTGACGAGTTAGCGAAAGTAGAAGCCAAGCTAAAGAAACTTCGGAATATGCTTGATATATGTCAAGGACTTCTATAAAAGGCTGGTGCATTTGGCCTTTCTCAAAAAATGTGTCTTTTCCAAGCCCCAAATCATGGCATTTTTGGAGTTTGACTTTCTAGCATATTCTGCAAGGAAGAGTAACATGCTTCTTCTCCACTCCTTCAGCCAGGCAGTTCTCCATCACCATCTCAGACCAACAATTCATCTCAACCGTCACATCTAGCTCCTAGCAGGAGGAATCGTGGTCTCTGGTGGCAGATCAACAGCCCCAGCTTAAACCTGACTCTCCACCTGAGTCTCTAGAAACTGAGCCCCCCCATCCAACAGCCTAGTGTCCCAGTCTACTCCTGTCCAGCTTCTTTGTTGGTTAAGATGTGGGCTAAAGATGATGAGCCTGCCAGCACTGTGCTCCCTCTTCTGGAGGCTTGCTGCTACTGGAGACAGGCTTCTCCAGAAATCGTTTGTTTTTGAGTAGAATTTGCTTTAGTTAACCTCTTTTCTTAAAATAGCGTATTTCGTTGATTAGGCTTTGAGATTACATTTCTGTCTTTTTGGGGTTATAATAAAAGATATATTCTGGGAATTCCATCTGTACCTGTATGTTCTCGGCTGCTTGGTCCTTGATAATTAGTCTCAGAAGTGGAATCAGAGAGTTAGAAAGGCATAGCCCCCCCCCGCGCTTTTATTTGTTTGAGCTTCCTCAGTCCTTAACAAATCCTGCAGAGAGGAGGAAGAGGTGTGAATGGAGTCTGAGCAGATGTACAAAGCCAGCAGATGTGCTCAGAGGGCAAACTGATGGGCAACAGGAGGAACATTGAGCTTCTGGATGCTGACAATATCAGACTTAATGTCTCTTCTTGGTTCACATGTAGGATAATGCAAGGCAAGAACAACAGAAGAATATAAGTGACTAGCAGTGTTGGGAAGGTTAGTTTTAACATGTATTCCACTACCGATTACAGAATACATGCCGCAAATGTAGTTTGCAACGTATTACATTAACTTACTCAATGTGAGTAATGTATTCTGAATAAATAAATAAATACAATTGTATTTATGTAGCACCTTTCTAGACAGAATCACAAAGTGCTGCACATAAGATAACAACTAATAAAAGGGTAAAACAGACAATATAATACTTTGGATTACTTGATATATTATCATGCTTTTTACAACTAAATGAATGTACTATTGCTGTGTGATTTATTACTATTGCTGAAGGCTACTCAACATCGAGTGAACATTGTTAGCTGAAGCTAGTTCATAGACTGCAAACTGTTAGACTTGATGGATAGCATTAACAACCTGCTAGCTAAACATAATCATGTGCACTGACTGCTTTGCTTGCTCACCTACCCCCGCACCTGTCTCCTCCCAGTGGCTGTCTTTTAATGAGGTTTTAATGTTTTATGAAGAGTGTGTTTCAGTTTCAGAATTTATACAAACAGGATGGAAGATCCAATTATTTAATGTTGCTTTATACTAGACCTTCCCAAAGTGTGGGGCCCGCCCCCTAGGGGGGCACAGAGGTATGGCAGGGGGGGCACGGGATGAAAAGGGGGGGGGGAAACAAAACACTTGGACACTGCTAGCACGGGCGCCTACAGAAACACAAAGCAGGAGATGAAGCATCGCTGAATATGTTTCCAAACCAACTTCATTCTAAGCCAAAGACTAGAAAATATGGTGAAGGAAATCTTCCCTTTGGTTTCACCTGCACAAGTGCCGAGGTAGGTCTCCCTGCAGGATTGGTTTTCCCTGCATCGGGAGCAGCACTGGGCTGTTTAAATCACGGACAAACAGGATCCCACATTCTTGATTTTTAGTTCACAAACACTTCTTGTAATGACTAACTACTGCTGACATTTTGGAGATATACATGCTATACTATACTTTATACAGTTAAGTTACAGCGAGATACAAATAATATCAAGCTGATCCTGCCACGATTTGTTCCCCCGGTTCAAATCACGGACAAACAGGATCCCACAGCTGTTTATGTTTTTAAACCTATTTTGCACAGAGAGGCATTTTTTGTGTGCGCGCGGGGGGGCGCGAACATTTTTCTTGTAAAACAAAGGGGGGCCCAGCAAAAAAAGTTTGGGAACCACTGCTTTATACTAACACTGTGGAGAAGCCTTATAGAAAGACCTATTTGTTTTTAGTCAGCGGTCTAAAAGGGAAATTGTTGGATTTTCTTTTTTAACTTGGTCAATGGAGAATAAGGTCTTACGAGAGAATTGTTATTTCTAATTGTGCAGTAGAAGACCTATTTGGTTGTTTTACCCCCACTATATTACACTCTGTATGTCGAATTGTCGTTGCAACAAATCATTTTGAGCTTGTTTGTAGCTCTGAATCGTTTTGGGAAGGCAATGGTGCTTTTTTAGTTCCTTGATTGTTTTCTGTTAAATAAATAAATATGTAAATATTTTGTTGGTAATTTATATCAGCACTAAGTAAATGAAGACTACACAGCACTCGGGCCACTTGCGTCCCGTAGGACGATAGTTTTTGGCCCCCGCCTTAATATGAAAATGTAATGTTAGTGTGAGTTTGATATGTACGGCACTTAACAGTGTTGTGTGCGGAGCTGAACGAACCTACCAATCACGGTGGGATTTGGATCTTGGGGCGGGACATCGACCGGGCTTGCCTGGCTGGCTGCCTCATTCCTATTGGGCACACACGGACATTCATCCCAGCGCGCTGTGTTCACAACACTTCAAAAAAAAGTTTTTTAAGTTGCTGCCCAGCGGGACATTACACGTATATATATTTATACACACATATCAAAGTTAATATGAGGTCTTTCTCTGTGACAAAATAAATCAAAGTCATGCGTACACGGCCGGAGAAAAGTAAGGAACTAATTGGAGCCTAAACATAGCAACAGCTGTTTATTGGCAATAACCGTCCCCAGTAACCGGAACTAATGATAGGGTTGCACAGTAATTTGTGGGTCGATGTTTTTTATTTGCATCACTCTGTTTACATTGCCTCACACATTATGTATATTTCTACATAATATAAAAGTAGTCAAAACAATTGACATCAACAACAGCACAGTGTCATTTCCATTTCTTTTTCCTGCAACAAAATCACGGCGGATAAAAATCCATGGGCAGTCGCCTTTTTTGCACTCGCTATCCCCGTACTTTCTACCATCTACAAATGCCATGGTGTTTATGTCATCATGAAAGACATGAACATCGAGCATAAAAACAAAGGAGACTGCTACCAGGCTTTTATCTGTCGACCACCGTGCTGCGGTTACAAGAAAAAGAAGCGGAAATGATGTTTTCTATGCGTTGAGATGTTTCCCGTGCATCGGCTAAAGGCGTTCCTGTACCCATTGCAGGGGGTCGCGGCATGAATAACAAAAAAAACAAAAGAAGGCTTGGAAACTGCTAGCATAATGGAGAGGTTTTTGACAGGGCTCCCATACAAAGGCAGGAGATGAAGCATCGCCAAATCTTTCCAAATCAACTTCCTTCCAAGCCAAGTACTAGAAAATATGATGAAGCATATCTTGCCTTTGGCTTCACCTGCACAAGTGCCAAGGTAGGTCTCCCCTGCAGAATTGGTTTTCCCTGCGTCGGGAGCAGCGCTGGGCTCTCCAAATCATGGACAAACAGGATCCCACATTCTTGATTTTTAGTTCACAAACACTTGTTGTAATGACTAACTACTCCTCACATGTTGGAGATGTTAGCTCTTTATACAGTAAAGTTACAGTGGGATACAAATAATATCAGGCTGATCCTGCCGTAATTGAAAAATATGATGCATTTTAATCATATGATGCAAATTCATCTATGATGGCAGACGGCATTTTACAGCAGTTGTTTTGATTGCTCTCAATTTTGAAAGCCCTATTAAAGATTAATATCAGTTTGTACATGCTCCAGATAGCTCCAGATGAAACTCTTACTTTTACTTGACATTTTGCTGCAACGTTTCAAAGAGCCGGAAAGTAAAGAAACAGCAGACGGAAATGATGCAGGTCAAATTGTCCTACGTTTCACGCATGCACAGTACAGGAACGTAGCATTTTCAGTGTGGATGAAAACGACAGTGTGGACGCGGAGCATTTTTAGACGAAAACGTCTTTTTCAAGTTTGTCCAGGTTAGTGTAGACATAGCCCCAGTGTGCAGGGGAGCGGAGAGTCATAAATAGGCAAGGATTAAAATACTGAGGCTCACAATCAGAGTCAGACTGTGGGACTCGGAGGGGAGGGTGTCTGTGGGAGAAAATCCGAGGAGGCAGAGACGGAGAAGGATAAAGGAGAAGGAATTCTCTTGCAAACAGACAGGCAGGAGGCAGTCTTCAAATGCTGGATGGAGACCTGAGCTGAACAAATATGGTTACTGCAGTGTGTTTTCACTGGAAAAGCTCAGGAAGCCTTTCCAGCTTTATCAATGGATGATGGTGAACACTGTGAAAAAGTTAAACAGGCTGTTTTAAAAGCTTGCAAACTGGTTCCTGAGGCTTATAGACAAAAGTTTAGAGCTTCCCAGAAACAGGAGAGCCAAGCTTATGTGGAGTTTGTTCAGGAGCTAACAACCTTGTTAGACCCTCGGCAGGTTGCCTCTGGAGTAAGTATATTTGAACAGCTGAGGGAGCTTATTTTGCTTGAGTAGTTTAAGTCGTTTAAGTTTAAGTTTAACCAGTAGCTACATATTTGAATGAGCAGAAAGTGAACAATGCTTCTAATGCTGCGGTTTTGGCAGATGAGTTTAGTCAAATGAAGTAGTTGTTGGAAGTATAGAAACTTGCCTTTCAGTCGTGGGGAAGGAATAACAGAACCACAGAATGCAATTGCTAAACAAAACTTCACCAGTGCGAAGCAAGATGATAGTATGACATGCACGTACTGTTTAGAGAAAGGTCACTGGAAAAATCAGTGTCGAGTAGCTGCTACATCTAATCAAGGAAGTCATTCAGCGAAACCTATTGCCCCTGCAGGCTTTGCTGTCCCCTAGCTAACGTTATAGCTGCTGTTCAGTTTCACACCATGTCCACTAGTACTCCTGGGATTATTCAGAAAAAATCACTTGAAATCCAGTCCATTGACCCTAGTTATAGACCATACGTATCTAGAGGATTTGTCTCATTGGTGGGTAGTGACCAGAAGACGCCTGTAAACATTCTCAGGTGCTATAGATTCATAGATTTTGGCATTATTGTTGCCCTTTTCCTCAGAAACAGATAATGGTTGTTGTTCAAAAACCAGTTTGAAACTAATGACTGTACTCCAGGGGTGTCCAAACTCCGGCCCGCGGGTCCATTTTTAATTGGCTTGCAAGTAATTTTGTAAATAGAATAGAATATGGCCGCACTTCAACTTTTGCTTGAGTGTATTGCACTTCTTAGTTTTAACACCAGGTGGAGCTGCTGTTGATCAAGGCAGTTGCTCCACCAAAAAGGACAATCACAGAAGAAATTTACCCCAAGTTACTAAACATGGCAGAACCAAAGAAACGAAAGAGTGAGTGCAGAAAATTTCAGACACAATGGGAGAGTGAATATTTCTTCAAAGAATTCAAGAAGTGTGTCTGTTTGATCTGCACTGAAAGTTATGAAAGAGTATAATGTACGACGTCATTATGAAACCAAACATCGGGCCTATGCATCCGACACTGGTGCTGAGCGAGAGCAGAAATTAAAGCAAAGGGTAGCTCTCCTGCAGGGTCAGCAACAGTATTTATTTCGTGCTCAAAAGGTCCAGGAAAAGGCTCCAATAGCCAACTATGAGGTCGCCCAACTCATCACAAGACATGGCGTGCCTTTTTCAGATGGAGACCTCATAAAACACGGCCTCGTTAAAGTCACCGAAATAATGTGCCCGGAAAAAGTGCTGGACTTCAACAACGTCAGCATGTCCAGAAATACAATCGTGCGACGCATTGAAGACTCGTCGGCCAAAATTAAACTGCAACTGTCTGATAAAGCTATGCTTTTGATTTTTACTCCATCGCAGGCGATGAGAGCACCGACACCACAGACACCGCACAGCTGCGGGGAGTGGACGAGAGCACGAGCACTTTAGGTGAGTAAAAAATATATTCCACAGTACCCGTGTGTTAGGTACAGGTACACATGTTTCAAATATCAATCATGCGCATCGATTCTGTCACCACCCTGCTTTTGTGCACCACTTTCTTATATGCGTTTTTCTTGTTAACACACAGAGTACACACCGCTGTGCACAGCGCACGCACACGCAAAGTCAGCTGATCTTATCTGATGCAGATTTGCTCCTTGATCAAGTGACATTTGTCCGGATTTTTGGCACGAGTGGTGATCAGCACCGCAGCTGGAAAGCCCGATTTACATACCCAGCGCAGCTGATACTCACCAGAATAATTTACTAAAATTATATGGACTCCTGTTATTAAGTCCAGTTCAGTCTGTTAATGTTTATAACGGTTTCAAACGAACGTTAATAGGTGTGTTGCTAAGCCTAATAACTTAAATAACAAACTTGAAATGTACCCGTCCCATTTTCCCCTTTATTGTTTTTTCTCTGTGCTGTAAATCTTCTGTCTAAGAAGAAATCTGAGGCTGCTGTTCTGAGAATAAGCTACCAAAGCTTTGTCTGAATAAATAAATAAAGATCCATTTATGGAAAGCTGTGATGAAGGCAGTTTTATCTTTAATTATATTCAACAATATAACATATTCGGCCACTTTTAAGTGATTTTTCTAACGTTAATACACTAAAGTTAAGGTTATATACCTAATTTCTAGTAAGTGGCCCAGCCCCTCCTATATTTTTATGTATGTGGCCCTCAGTGAAAAAAGTTTGGACACCCCTGCTGTACTGTTACCTTGACGATTTTTGTGATGATTCCACTTCTCAAAATCTGCTACTAAGAAATGAAGATAAGGTGAGTCAGACACAAAATACTGTAGCTTGTGTAATTACTTGGACCAGGAGTAAAGACGCGCTTGAATATTCATTTTCAACAGCTTCTACTAATAAAAAGTGAACCAACAATTTAAATGTGTAATTTAAATGTGTAAATTTGACTATTTGATACAAGCCCATCTTTTATATACAGTTTATGGTTTGCACCCACATTGTACTCATTGCTGACGATCTACAGTAGCTATGCTACACTGAACTACAGGCTCAGCACCAAGCAAATATCTAGAATCCCCTATAAGATGTTTGTGTCTCCGTTCAGCTTATTTCCTTTTGTGATCATTTGCCTGCCTGGTGTTTATCTAAAGTAGTGGAAAGTCAAGAGAATGTAAAACCCTGAAAAAGAACCAAATGTGCTTTTTACCTTCAATGGTAACCCCGAGATTTGAAAAGCTTTGAAATATTAAAATGTTATTTAGTTTAAAGTCTTTCCAGCTTTACAAACCTTCCTCTAGCCACTGATTGAGCTCCAGCATTGCTCTTAGTGTGAGTGCATGTTTGTTTTCTAGTGCATGTAACTGTGTGTGTGTGTGTGTGTGTGTGTGTGTGTGTGTGTGCTACACTGAGTTTCACTGAGGGCTCTTGAGACACCAAAATCCTTTCAGGGCCCCAGAGTGCTCCACTGTCTCCCTCTCTTTCTCTTTCTATCACATGATGTTTTTCATCTTACAGCTGCTGTTTCTTTTTTCTTCCATCTCCTGGTATCTCGATGCCCTTTCCCCTTTGTCAGCTGCACCAAGACCAAACAACAGCCGCCTCCATCTCCCATGGTCTTGAACTTCAAGCACATCATGGCTCTGACAGGCCACACTGAGCAAGCTGCTAATGCTGCTGCTGCCAGGCATGGGAAGCAGCTAATTACATGGAGCAGGATTATGCTTATCTCAGTCAACTGTGCACTGGCCAGTCTGCAGTCTGTTTGCTGTTTTTTTAGACACACAGGATTTGTATAAAATGTAAAGTTTCAATGATCTCTCAATTTATTTAAGGAGAACTTAATAGTAATATCAAGCTACTCATTATAGGAAGTCAGCGTCATTGTGATGTCACGGTACACTGCAAAAACCCACCTCCTTAATACTAAATAAATACACTTATTTTTGTGAAGATTTGCTTAAAACAAGTGAAATTATCTGCCAGTGGGGTAAGTGTTTTTTTCTTACTAAGATTTCTTGAAATAAGAACAATATCTAGATTTAAAGAAAGCTAAAAATAAGTATTTTACACTTATTCCAGGCAACAAATCGAACAATTGAAACTTAAAATAAGCTTTAACCACTTATTCTAGGCAACAAATAGATAGTTAAATCTTAAAATAAGCCTTACACACGTATTCCAGGCAACCTGTCACGGCAATTGAAACCTAAAATAAGCTTTAGCCACTTGTTTTAAGCAAAATGTTGAAGAAATTGAATCTAAAAAAAGGCATAAAACACTTATTCTAAGGAACAAATCAAGGCAAATAATCTAAAAACTAGTACATTAAATAATTTTAAAGATATACTGCAAAAATTACCTATCTTGAAATAAGTTAAAAAAAAATAATAGATTGTAGTCTAAATCTTCTTAAATTTGGTGAAATAATCTGCCAGTGCAGTAAGAGAGTTGCACTTGATAAGAATTCTCAAACTAAGAAAAAATATCTAGGCTTTAGACAACTAAGAGATATCTTAAAACAAGTTGTGAATTAGCTATTCCAAAAACTCTGTTAAGTCAAAAAAGTCTGGCACAGTATACTGTGTACATGACCTTTATTGGAAACAAACTGTCCAAACAGTAACAAACAGTAACTTCAGTCAATCATAGTACACAAAAATTTAAAGACACATTGTAAGTGTAACTTTGTTATTTTGTGTTCCTTTTCGAACTGCTAAACCAGTTAGCTACGCAACATATAAAACATAATAAAAAGAGCATTTGCAATTTCAAACAGAATTTGCAGAACAGATGTGTTTAAAGGAAAAAGTACTTTGTATTACATTAATAAGAATTTCAAAAAAAGAATTCAAGTGTAAATTGCAACTTCAACGCTATCAGATTCAAACCTTCCAACACAGACCTCAGTTACATCTTGCTCAAACAGCTCTACGTTTCAATAAAAATTTCTACAGCCTGCCATGACTGTTTTGTATGAGCCTGTGGTGTCTTATTGTCCTTTAAACTGTTAGCAGTCGGACGTACCGCCCACGGGACATTGGATGGTTTAGGGGACTAATAGGACTGCTAAGGGGTTAACACTTAAATCTGAATGACAGACAGAAGCGCTGCCACACATTGAGGATAGGTGAGTAGTAGTATGCCATAAGATACAGCAAACCTTCTCCAAGGTCATCTGTGGCAAATGTGGTGATGGGAGTGGTTCAAACTGCAATAATGCAATGCAATGACCCTTCAAAGAGCAGAAAAGGGCTGACGCTGGATCTTCTGTTGGCAAAAAGAAAAACAAAGACAAAATTGTACAGGGTGGGCCATTTATATGGATACACCGTAATAACATGGGAATGGTTGGTGATATTAAAGTCCTGTTTGTGGCACAT
>NW_024583621.1:48539-58653 GCF_018398535.1 Haplochromis burtoni
GATTTAAAACAGTAGAAACATTTCCGGTCTGACCTGGGACGAGGCACAGGTACCTCTCCCCTTGTGTCTTGCTCACCACTAGCACCGCTAGCCTTCGCTAGTGTGTCGCGTCGCTCATGCTTAACGACACTGGCTTTATGGACGAGTGCGAACTCATCAGCCAGTGTCGCGGCCTGCTGCAACGTGGAGACCTTCTGTTCGTTCAGATATACCGCCATCCGCTCGGAAATGGAGTTTTTGAATTCCTCAATGAGAATTAACTCCCGTATCGAACTAGGTCTGCAGCTTTACAGGCCATACACCATCGATCAAAGAGGATACTTTTTTCCCTCGCGAAATCCAGGAAGGATTGACCCTGCACCTTTTTCAACCCCCGAAATCGCTGCCTGTAAGCCTCGGGGACTAGTTCATAGGCTAACAGGATTGCCCTTTTCAGTTTGTCGTAGTCCAAACTGCATTCAGCGGACAATGAGGAACAAACTTCCTGTGCCTTGCCCACCAGCTTGCACTGCAGCAGGATGGCCCACGCATCCCGCGGCCAACACAAGGCTGTCGCTATCCGCTTAAATGATTCAAAATAAATCTCCACCTCAGTGTCACGAAATACAGGGACCAGACGACTATTCCTTCCTACATCAAACTGTATGTCTGTCTGTGACAGCGAAGCCGCCACAGGAGGGGAGGAGGCCTGCTGGAGTTCCAGCTGTCGCAGCTTGACCTTAGTCTCCGTCTCCACCTTCATCAGCTCAACCTCCCTAGCCCTAGCCAGTTCCGCGTCCAAACGCCTAAGCTCTATCTCCCTTTTCAGCTGGAACTCTCTCTCACGCTGCTCCTTTTCCAGCTGGAGACGAGCCAGACGGACTTTGAGCCTAGCATCCTGCTTAGAACCCTCTGATGACTGGGTGGAGAGTGGATCAAAACGGGGCAGCGTCATTGGCCCTCCCTCGGCCAGCCCCTGGCCCACAGGTGTAGACACTGATGGTTCTACGACCTGGCCTGGAACATGAGGCGCTGCACTTGGTCCAGCCAGACCGGATGTGCTCGGGGGTTCTTGCATTACAACCACCCTCTTCTCCAACAACCCGGACACCAGAGCGGCCTTCAGCTCGGCTTTGCGTAGACCAGTGGAGACACTGATCCCATGATATGTTGCCACCTCATGCAGATCCCTCTTCCCACAAACATCCAGCTGGGCAAGCGACGGCTCTGCCGTAAACCCAGAAATATCAAAAGTGGCCATGAAAACTCAAAACGGCCTACAAAACACAAGCTAACCACTAAAGGGCCACACAACACCTTCACTACAGAACCAAAAACAGGTGAAATAAAATGTGTTGTGTCAAGTCAACCATTAACTAAAATTCTACCCACACTCCCCCCAGTCCTGCCTACTCAGAATCTAGCCTGACCTAGCTTCTGGAGCGTACCAGGCTCGAGGCCACTTTAAAAGCAAATCATCAAGTGCCAAAGGCACCGAAAAGCCTACCCCCAACAGAGAATTAATCCCCACCCGGGTTTGCTCCGAAAATAACAAAGGCAAAACAAAAAACGAGTGTCCGAAGGAAGAGCAAATGCTCAGCTAGACACTCCCCTGTGCTAGCCGGGGAGAGCAGCAGCTAGTCAAATGACCCTCACACAACACACAAACACCTGTCCACACCCGTAATCAACTCAATACCTTTCATTCCGATCGCGGACGAGCCCCCACTTTGTTACGTCCCCACATAAAAGCTAGGCGATGAGGGTGGGGGACAGTAACAATTGGATCCGGGTGAAATGAAAAGAACGCCAGGCAGAGGTATTTAACACAAAATAAATCTTTATTATAATCAAACACCTCAATAATCATATAAATAGTAACAACAAAAAGAGACAGCACCGCTGCTTTAATGATAAATCAGACAGGTCAACCCAAAGAGATAGTGACCACTTCGACAAAAGAAAACAACAACAAGGCTTCAACAGAAAAAGACAGCAACGCTGCTATTAACAATAACCAGGCAGGCCAAACAAAATAATGGAGGCCGCGGTCACTTAAGGGAAATCACTGCTCAGTTAAGCATTACTCACAAAGAGCCACGCACAGTGTGGGCGGCGGCGGCGGCGGTGGCAGCCTCTCCCACACCACCACAGTGCTCTTCTCCAGCTTATCACCTCTGAGGGTAATTGGTGGTAACGAGGGCAGATGAGCAGCAGGTGTGTCCTAAAGGAGAAGGCAGTGGCAGAGAGAGACAAGGGGAGGGGCAAGAAAGAAGGAGGAGGAGAGGGAGAAGACAACACCATGCCCACACACTCCCACAGCCTCACAGGATGTAACAATAACTCATGAAAGAATAAAGTTACGTTGAAACCAAGCACACCATTGTTTTTCTTGTGACATTACCAATGTCACAAGGCCCTCTTCCTATTGAAAAAACAAAAGTTGTATCCAAGATGGCCAACTTCTAAATGGCCACCATGGTCACCACCCATCTTGAGGAGTTTGCCCCCTCACATATGCTAATGTGCCACAAACAGGACTTTAATATCACCAACCATTCCCATGTTATTACGCTGTATCCATATAAATGGCCCACCCTGTACAATGTACAGAGAAACTCCAAAGCTATCAGGGTAGTTCAAATACTTAACAACAAGTATGTATTAAACTTAGACTTAACTTCATTGATCCTTTTGGGTTGCATCCTTAGGGTGATACATGAATGATGACAACCATAGATCAGATGCGCTACAGACCATATTAATGTTATTTTTCTTTAGATTGACAAATACTGTATAGAAAATCCCAAATATCCATGCCATTGAAAAATGTAATAATTTCTGCCTGATCACCGTTAGGATTATGTCTTTACACACTTTAGGAAATGACAAACTGCACCTGTGATAGTTAAATATATAATTATTTCCAATTTCTGTTCGGCTTTAGGGGTATTATTTGATAACAAATATGAAGAAACCCAGACCTGAAGGAAGAGAATCAGTGCTTCACTGGCATGTCCCATCTTCTTGGGTGGTGCAGTTCGTGATGGGAAGAGAGTTGGTAGTGTACTGAACAGGGCTATGTTTAAACAGAACAGGAAAGAAAGAACTAAATCAACTTTCAGTTCAATATTATTGCTATAATTGTAATCTTTCACTTACAACTGTTGTCACGAGAACTGCTACTTGGTGGCAAAAGCATGTTTGATCCACTACTTGATTCTGCATCATAATCTTCTCCCTGGTCACATGGTGAGATATCCATGAGACGCCTTTTCTTTAGTTTCATCCTAAATAAGTAAACGAAAATAGTTATATTACAGGAGTCCTAAACACAATGTGTCGTGCTAGGTGTTTTTAGATCAAAAGCGGCAAAACTTGCCTCTTTGTGAACATGAGCCGAACTGTTTCCTCCTCATAAGATTTTCAGGCCCTGGAAGCAGGTCCCTTAAATCGTCCCTACTGAGGGTGTGGAGCAAGACCTCATCTATGTTGGCAGCTTTAAATAAAAGTCAGTAACTTTCAGAAATGTAAAGGTTGTACATCTCTTTAAATGTATACATTTCACTGTTCAAGAAAGGAAACAATTCCAAATGGTCATTTTGTCAAATACATTTAAATGTAATTTAAGTATTTTGTTGATTTGACAACATAAAACTGATTCTATGTAGGATCACTGTCGGTGTGTGCAACACAAAATTCACTTAGACATTAATTTGCATAAATATGCATATGCTTGGCCTACCATTTAGAACCGAAAAGTTGCAATCATCCAAACCCTCCATGATTTTCTGGTGTAGCTTTTGTCAGAACTTTTCCCTGAGGACAGAAAAACATATATAAGTTTTGCGAGATCCCAAGTTACTTTTGCGATATCTCGCAAAAGTTTGTCTTAATTTTTTTTTTATCCCATGTCCCTTGCGGGGCTCCGTACATAATGAACTGGCATTAGAAAAACAAATTTTAACAAATAACCCATCAATTACTATGACTGTGGTAGTTGTCTTAACAATTACATTACATTACAAGTTAAATGCAGACTTGGTATAAACCACCCCTTCAAACTTAGTATTCTCTGCGAGCGGGGGGGCTAGGAGGAGGAGTTGGCTGTCCGACTGCAGTCTGGAGTGTGGGGCCTCCCTGCTGCTGCGGAGTCGGGGCGGTCTGCCTCTCCCCACCGCAGGGAAAAGGGTAACACCACCTGGGTCTGGGTGCAGTTCCCCCCTCCAGGGGCAAGGGTACCTAGACCCGGTTTGTAGAGTACGCTTGGGGAGTGTGATCGTGTGTACAGCGTCTCTTTATGTCTGTCTCCACGTTGGTTGAGTGTGGAGTAAGTGCATATGAGAGCATGAGGGTGGGAATGGATGTTTGTGTCTGTGTGTGCCTGTATGTCTGTGTCTATATGTCAGGTTGGGTGTCAGCGCCACCTCTCTGGGGACATCTCAGGCCCTCCAAGGTTTGGAGGCCTATCTCCCCCTACCACCACTTCCCCTGCCAGTGGCGGACTCCCTCAGACATCGGTGCGTTGGTGGTTCTTTGTGTCCGGGGATGGGCGTCCAGGTACACACCGGCTCACTCCTTGGGGCCGCTTATCGGGGCCTGGAGCCTGGGGCTCGCTCGGGCCACTTCGGAGGTGGGGTGCCCCCGGCCTCTCGGCCTGGGGCTCGGTCACTCAGGCACAGCTGGCTGCCGGCGGAGCTCACGGGCGCGTCACTGCAACTCCCCCTGGCTTCTGCTCCGCGGCTGCTGAGTGAGCCCTCATCTGGGACTCTCCTCAGCTCTTTCTGGGACAGTGGCGCGCTGCCCCTCTGTTGGTCTTCCTTGGTCTCTTGTGTTCTGGGGGCCTCTGGATGTCTGGAGTTTTGATCTCCTCCATACCTGCTTCATGCCCTGGAGGACGGGGCTGTGGCCCCCCCACACCCTCTAGCAGATCATTACATGAAGGAACCTTTTAAAAAAAAAAAACAAGCGCGTCCATGCTCACAGGTGTACACACGGGTGATCACACCCACAAACTACACCCTTTTTGGCTCCTACCTCAAAGCACACTGTGTTCTGTTGATCTTATGTGCTGCACAATAATGTTTAATATTTAGTATTTACTGTCATATTTCCATATATCATTGTGATGTTGTTTATTCTATTACTCTTGTTCTCTTCTGCTTGTTTTCTTTTTTCTTTCTCAGACAGGTGATCCAGGTGATTCGATATATGCATTTTTTTTTTTTTTCTTTTTCTTTTTTTTTTTTTTTTTTTTTTTTTTTTTTTTTTTTTCTGCCCATTCTGTTGGTTTTTGTTTTTTGCCCTTCTCCCCGTTCCTCTTCTCAGCTGTTTCTCTTTCCCTCTTTCTTTCTCCCCTCTTTCCCCCAGTCAAGCCTGTCCCGTATTCAGCAAGATGAAGATAAAATAAACAATAAAAGGTGAATCAAATGGACAAAAAAAAAACAAAACAACAACAACTTGGTATTGACTCCTACTACTCTGCCCGCCAAGATCTTCTTTCAGGTCTTTTTCCCAAACAAGATGGCGTGTTGGCGGTGTGGGATTTGTTTTGTTTTTGTTGCCTTAACATGAACGTCTCTTTTGAGTCATATTAATATAATTCATAGCCGTAGTCCAGACTTTCGTGTGATATGTTGTATTGATGTTTGTACGGAGGAATACAGGAACCTAACCTAGTGCTAATACATTATTTAACTTTTTAATATGAACTAGACTATGGAACACCAAAATGTTAAAAATGTGTCATTTAATTTTTGTTTTACATTATGTATTTTTATAATATTTGATTAAATATTTCTTTCACTACGATTTCTTTTTTTTTTTTGTAATCATAGAAACATTTTGAGACACTTGAATTTTAAGCAGCTGTTTAAGCAGCAGCCAATGAGCGTTCAGGTCCCACCCACTGACCCTGATTGCCTGACTAAGAAATTCAGTTGTTAAATGACCTGAAATAAATACACCATTATGAAAAACCCGATTATGAAACAAAAACAGATTTCGGGAAAAACACATTTTGGAATATAAACTGATTGAATTTAATAAAATGTCTCAAAAAATGTTCTATAATTCATAAAAATTTACTGTGCTTTAGCTTCAAGTGATCAACCATATCTCTAATGATCGGCTATGTACCACAGGCCTTCAAGCTGGCTGTAGTTAAACCTTTACTCAAAAAGCATCTCTAGACCCAGCAGTCTTAGCTAATTATAGGCCAATCTCCAACCTTCCTTTCATATCAAACATCCTTGAAAGAGTAGTTGTCAAACAGCTAACAGATCATCTGCAGAGGAATGGTTTATTTGAAGAGTTTCAGTCAGGTTTCAGAGCTCAGCACAGCACAGAAACAGCTTTAGTGAAGGTTACAAATGATCTTCTTATGGCCTCTGACAGTGGACTCATCTCTGTGCTTGTCCTGCTAGACCTCAGTGCAGCATTCGATACTGTGACCATAATATCCTATTAGAGCGATTAGAACATGCTGTAGGTATTACAGGTACTGCACTGCAGTGGTTTGTATCATATCTATCTAATAGACTCCATTTGTGCATGTAAATGGAGAGTCCTCTTCACACACTGAGGTTAATTATGGAGTTCCACAGGGTTCAGTGCTAGGACCAATTCTGTTTACATTATACATGCTTCCCTTAGGCAGCATCATTAGAAGACATAGCATACATTTTCACTGCTATGCAGATGACACCCAGCTCTATCTGTCCATGAAGCCAGATAACACACACCAATTAGTTAAACTGCAGGAATGTCTTAAAGACATAAAGACCTGGATGGCCGCTAACTTTCTGCTTCTTAATTCAGATAAAACTGAGGTTATTGTACTCGGCCCTGAAAATCTTAGAAATATGGTATCTAACCAGATTCTTACTCTGGATGGCATTACCTTGGCCTCCAGTAACCTGTGAGGAACCTTGGAGTCATTTTTGACCAGGACATGTCCTTCAACTGCACATATTAAACAAATATGTAAGACTGCTTTCTTCCATTTGTGCAACATCTCTAAAGTTAGAAATATCCTGTCTCAGAGTGACGCTGAAAAACTAGTTCATGCATTTATTACTTCCAGGCTGGACGACTGCAATATATTATTATCAGGATGTCCTAAAAACTCCCTGAAAAGCCTTCAGTTAATCCAAAATGCTGCAGCAAGAATCCTGACAGGGACTAGAAAGAGAGAGCAGATTTCTCCTGTTTTGACTTCCCTTCATTGGCTTCCTGTTAAATCCAGAATTCTGCTCCTCACATACAAGGTCTTAAATAATCAGGACCCAACCCTAACCCTTGTAACCTTCATTTAAACCCTGTTCCAAACAAGCCATTAACCTTAACATTTAACATCCTTTGTAAGGACTCTTTTATTGCAGTTGACATTACACAGTTTGACCTAGGGGTGAATTTGCTGGGACTTTCACTCCTGTGAAGATTGTAACATTTTATCAGCACAGGTCTATATGCTTCAGATCAGCAAAGTGTGAAAACCTCTGCTTCTACAGAGGTGGTGACACTTCCTGAAGATCAAATGAATTTGATTATTCATGTAAGAACTTTCTTTTTCACGTGGCTGCACGTATATGAGAACTCTACAGCGAAACCATGTTTTTCTGTGGTGATGGTGACAAAAACAAGGCAACATTATTATAAATGTGATATTGTGATAAATAATTCATATACAAGTAAAAATTAAAAGGATACACAAACACAGGAAACGTACATAAGTTAATCAGCACTACACAAATTGAGATCAGAGACACATTGAATATGCAGCGATGTTTCTGTTTCATCTGTCACCCGCTGCTTTCAACTATCTGCATCACAAGTCTGGCACAACTTCAAAACAGGACAGAACTTTGATTCAGCTTTTCTTATCTTTACTGTGTTCCCTCGTCCTTTATTTGATCAGATATCACAATCTGTGGAGTACATGGAGTCAACAGAAGAAAAGAGGCTGGATGCATGTTAATGTCCAACACGAGAGCAATGACACAGCTCTGTGGACACATGATGGTTAGTGTAGGAAAAGGATCCAGCTAGTCCTGTTGGTGATGCCACACAATTGATGACATGTAAGTGAGGACAGTTGCTCTTGTATTGTGTACACACACACACACACACACACACACACACACACACACACATGATGTGAATCTGAAGTATGTCTGTTTTACATTTCTTTATAATTTTACGGAGCTGCTTTAGAGGCATCCAGATTTAATTATAAAACATACATAATATGCACTCTCATTAATGAAACTATCCAACATAATATACATACTATGGTTATGACTTGGCTCTTTTCATTTATTCTTTAATTATTGGAATATTGGCTTGAAAGCATTTTTTCATTGTGTTCTTTAAAAAGCAACAAAAATTAAATGATTAAGAAACTAATCAGAAAAATCATTATGCTGGAAACTCATTAGTTGCAGTCAACATTCAACAGCCACCCACCTCCTCTGCCAAACCACAGAAAATATGTAAAATGGCGTAGCTATAGCTCAACACCTTTGTTATCTTTAGTAGACACACCCCTACACTCATTTCCAAAACAAGTGAAGGTGGGTCAGTTCTCCTGCTGCATGGATATATTAAACAGCTGATAATGACTTATTAAGTCATGCTATAAGCTGATAGTATTGGTTTCTTAGCGTTGCCTTGTGTCTGGCTGTCTGAATCTGTGTTTTTGAGACTCTCATTGATACACAGCAGTTCAAAGCCAGAAACACTCAGCCATGGTGTTGACTGCTTCTTTTCCAACTAACAGTGTTTGGCAGTTATTGTGAGTCTCTCCTGTTTGTATTCTTCTCTACAGTTCCGTTGTTTTAGGTCATCCTTGGTTACTGATGCACAGTCCTGCTATTGATTTGTCTGATGGTTGTGTTATCAGTTGGAGTAATTTTTCTTTATCTACTTGCTCACAGTCTGCTGTTCCTTTGAGTGCCGATAAATTTACACCTCCTCCCCCAGATCAGTGCGCTGTAGCAGGAATCTGTCATGACGTGGGGGACGTCTTGAGCAACACTCAAGCCTCGTCTCTGCTATTCCAGCTTAATTTTGACTTGCCCAAAGATCTTCTACTCTGCGTCCCGCTTCCTCCCAGCCACCTATATAACCTCTTCGTCAGAGGTTATATAGGAAGCTATGAAAACAGTAGGCGTAATCTGCCCACCTTCCCCTGGGGAACAGGAGGATTGCATTTATCGGCCGTTGTTGGAGCCTGTCCGTACTTGTAAGCGTGGCAATGGTGGAGGAGAGCAGCTAAAAAATGTATTACTTTTTCTGGGTCACAAAATAAACTAATATTTTCAGGCGAGAATGTAGCTGTGTAAAGTTCAAATATCTGCTCGATTTATCAAGACATCACATATTTGCAAAAATGCTCCAATGTTTTCGGAGAAGTCTATTTTTTTCATGCTTTGTGTCAGCTTTTGAACATCTGTGGCATCTATTAATGTCAAATCTAGCCTTTGTTTAACAACATAAGGAAACTGCTTTTATATTTAACCGACTTTTCTGTTTTATTACATTTTAAATAACAACAACAACAACAATAATAACAACAATAATAATAATAATAATAATAATAATAATAATAATAATAATAGTATTTATTTTGTTAAAAATGTGTTTAAAAACAAGTTTTGTTGTGAAAGCTATAATCCAGATTAGTGGCCTGGTAAATGGTTAAAGTCTAGGTTGGCTTTATACTTGAGAATAAAGTAATATAGGTTGTGTTTCTAAAGAATTAAGTTAAATTACACAGTTGAATCATATGAAACCATATGTTAGATCTGGTCATTTTGCTTATTAGAAACTTTATATATTGGAAGTTAACTTTCAATAAGCATGTAATGATTATATTTAAATTAGGTGGTCTTTTTTTAAACACATGTCTCTTTAGGCCTAAACTGACAGTGCCAATACTACACATTCAGACACAGTAGTAGATGGTGTTTTTTTTTTTTGTTTTGTTTTTTTTTGTTTTTTTGTGCCTGTCCCGTTTGGCTCTTTTGCCATCACAATTGTTGTCAAAAGGCAAACAAAGATGCCCAACGGATTTACTTTACCAAATTGACCATCCCAGCCTTGCCGTAATGGTCCATTTGATTCACCTTTTATT
>NW_024583622.1:0-7855 GCF_018398535.1 Haplochromis burtoni
ATATATATATATATAGATAGATAGATAGATAGATAGATAGATAGATATATATAGATAGATATATAGATATATATATAGATATATAAATACGTTTTTGCTTGTGTGTTTGACTTGGCTGGAGTATTGTAGGCAACCCATTGGGTGTGTGGACACACACATTTGTGAATGCAATAACTTTAGAACGACACAACATAGGATTTTGAAATTCATACCACAGGTGCATCTACTATGAGGCTGGGAGGTACCACTTTACTGGAAGCAGTAAACCAGGGTCCTTCATGAAACCACCTGTTTAATCAAATACTAAATAGGTCATGAAGGGTTAGCAACTCACATCCACACTGATGTTATTAAAGTAATGGTTAACTTAGAGTTTTGCTTCATGATAGAGAAGTCAAAGGAAACCACAGATATGAAATGGTTCTCACTGATGTAAGAGAAACAATTAATAGATTTAACATGACAATGGCAGAGTGAAGCTGTTTGTTTACTATATATGTAGTTATACTTATTTGCACACAAATAGTTCATAGTTCACCAGTTCATAGCAATCAATTATCTAGGATCGACCTGTCTTGACTTACTTTGCACAGTGATGAATCAGATGTTAGTCAAGCTGGAGTGGCAGTTCGAACCCCGCCCCCTAGTTGGATGGATGAGACTGTCATGGTCCTGGGTCGCTGACCCAGCGTTTCTGAGTTTATTGTCATGATTTTCTAGTTTCTTCTAGTTTCTATTATTCCTACCGGTGTTCTCCTGTGCTCTGTCTGTGTCTCTGAGTTTGTGTTTGTAAAACAGTTTGTGAGCTTCCTGTTTTACTTTGAAGTTCTGTGTCTCGTCGTGTCTAATTAGGTCCAGCTGTGTTCCCCTCTAGTGTGTCATTCCCTTGTTACCTTGTTTGTATTTATACTGTGTGCCTGCCTGTGTTCCTTGTCAGTTCGTCTGTGTTATTTTGTTTTTCTACGTAGTTTCAGTCGCGTGATTTTAGCCAAAAAGTGTTTACTTAAATTCAGTGCACATATCAATTTGGTGCTGATTACACCATTCTTTTGGAACATTTGAGATTTATGCTTTTAGAATTCATTTTGAAGCAAGTTTCACAAGAAAATTGGCTATCAGACAAGGCTATTGTCTATGAGAGTGGAATGTGTTAATTCTCTTTTTCTATCTGATAACAGAACACATATTAAGAATATGTGAGATATGTTTGGAAAAAGTATGTACACAGTATTAATACTGTAAAGTAACAAAGGAGTGCATATGTGTAAATTGCAATAAAAAATGGAAGGACATACGTTGTTGTTAAATTTATTTAGGAGTGTTTAGTTCAGTCACAGAACTCCTAAACACAAACTTAACAATGCTGTAGGAATGCTAAGTCCTCTATAATGGAAAGATCAAACAACCACTTCATAAACGCAAGGCACAACATAGAAGAGCCACTTCCATGAGACAAGACTCAGCTGTCCATCTGCAAGGACAAAGGTCAATCTTTTGAGGATTAAAATATTCACATTTTGGACAGAGAAGACAGATGGTTTGAAAGAGGAGTAAAAGAAGCCATTTAACGCCCACTCACTTCCTGAGCAATTTGACCTCTGGAAATTACATGACAGGAATTACATCACTATGAGTTCAACCAAAAATTTGACTGATTGTGACCTACAGCCGTTTTCACACCTTGGCTCATGTGATTAAGTAGAGGATCATTAGGGGGCCCATGTCCCTCTTGGGGGACACTCCCATAGGGCTTAAATCTTGGACTCTCCACCATTTGACCTTAGAACTGAAGAAGCTTCTCAGATGAGAGGTGAAACGTCTTCAAGCAACTTAAAGAAGTCCAGACGCTTTTCTTTCCGATCTCCTTAGATTACAATGACTTGGATGACTGAGAACCTTCACAGATAATTTAAATTTGTTGCAATTTCTGATCCCCTCATTGTCAGAGCTCTCTTAAAAAATTAATGTCAATGATGCTTTTTATAAAAGATTAATAAAGGATATATAATAAAAGTCACTTTGCCAAAAAACTGATTTAAGCTTCAACCTGAAGGTTGTTTGTAGCTCAGGAAAGAAGTGTGACAGCTACAGCCTTAAGAAAACAGAAGCTCTGCCTGGAGGCAGGGCGGGAACAGCCAGCCCACAAATACACCAGTAGATCGGAAGCAAGAGGCTAAATTTAGATGTAGGGGGAAACTCACGGAAGTCCTGGAAACTTAACTATTCTTTGACTTTAAAGTTACCAATGAATAAGAAGCAGACCTGAATGATAACAACAAAAACCACTACCATAGCCAACCAGAACAAAGATAGTAATAAAAAGTTAATTAAATCTTATTCTTAAGACTTCTTAATCTCAATCATAGCTTACCAGGTTACCTTCCAACTGTTTCTCAGTTGTCTAGACATGTAAATGCATTCCTTCACTGCATTCAGACAAAGTATGACATCTGGTTCTTCTGGTTTTATCTTTGATTAAATACCTCATCAACTACACAAAGTGTAGGCGTTGATTACGGTAAAACGTGATCACAGAAGCTGAGCATATTCTTTTGTCTTTTAAAGTCTAAGACAATGACTGTAGTTGTTAGCAATGGAGCTCCAACAGCTTGTGTGCTTGTTCAGTGTGATGATCGTACTCTTTTTCAAAGGTGAGAAAAAAAGATTGGTTTTTCTCATTACATAGTTTGTTTCTGGAGCAGATGTAAAAGAATAATTAGAGGCACAAATGTAAACTACACAGTATAGTAAAGTATATTATATAGTATAATATTTATTCCGATACTGTATTGTTGTCATAAGTATCCAATGTTATAATATTAACAAACCAAATGAATTAAACTCAATCACTCATTAAAATCTGCATTTCACAAGCCTGGAGACTTCTGTAAGTATCATTGTGTTTGACTCTGTTCAGCCAGTCTTTCTTTCCTTAAAGGTTTTATATACAAGGTTAAAATTTCAGTTTAAAACGGACTAGCTGTGCAGGTTATTTTTTGCAGTGTTCATGTTGACAATGATCACTCTCAGTAATACTTGAGCAAATACACTGAAAAAAAAAATAACCTGCTAGATGAACATTGCAAAAATGTGTATATCAGTTACATGCAATTAATTTGTATATCGTCAACCTTAGTGTTTTATGTTATTACTGCTCACAATTTTTTTGTAACATGAACATGATTTTTTATGTTGTTCTTATGCCTTTTACTCCTGTCAAATATCTATAGAAACCATCTGTTTATTGGAAATTAAATGGTTATGTAAAATGTAAAGGTTTTTTTTAATGCTAATTGTATTTGACTACCATTTGTTAGATTGAAAAGATTATTTTATGCTAAGTATATTTTAATTTCTAACTAATTACTGTATGTACATATATAAACACATACACACAAACAATTTAGTGTTCAATAAATAAAACTAAGTTAAGGTTGATCTCACTGTATGTACTATACATTTTCTTTTCAATCCAAGCAATAAGCTAAAATAATAGCTTTATTCAAAACTAACAATGAAAAATGAACTGTAGTTTTAAAACTACTATTGTAGTTTATGAGTCATCTGTTTAAAGTGCGTCTCTTGAAAAACATTCCATAATGTTCCTCAGAAAGAATCTTACGACGTCACAACTATGTAAAAAAAAAATATGTTTTTAAATGTAAGAATCATAAGGAACTATAGCAACAGGAACATATTTATTTAAATGTAACAAAGAAGAGCCTTAAAATAACATTTTAAACCACAAGCTCAAAACCAAGTGACCTAAACTGGTTAGTATTGGCTTGCATCTATAGCTAAAACATCACAATAACTCATACTAGACTATGCAATCTGTTTGTAGAAGTGCACCCTGCAATTGAAAATGGCCTCTTGGTAACCTGACCCGAAAAAAACCCAAACTATGTGTCACCAAGAAAAATAGACTGATGCTCTTTATGTAGTGTATTAGGGCTGTCAGCGTTATTAATCAGCATTAATGCTGCCCTAATACACTGCAATAACTTGTGCTAGGGAAAACATCACAGAACAACCAAAATTACCATGACCATGTCCAATGAGCTTGCAAATTGTCTGTCATCTATATATCTGTTTCAATGACTGAGACCAAGCTTGTGACCACCTGAGATCAGTTGACACCTTCAAAATTACTGTGGTGAATCAAGATGTCAAATAATGCAGTGATCATTTTGCAATTGCCTCAAAGTAGAGGGTGTGGTACACTCAGCCTCAAGGTGATGAGAAAAAAAAGTGAGAATGGACTCAATGTTCAGCACCTCCATTGTCGAAGTTGCAGCACTGAGCTGCAACCACAAGGTGGTTGGTGCCTGTTGTGGTGGTTATACCCGAACCAAATGGTGGACACCAGAGGTGAAGGGAGTCACTAGACTGAAGAAGGAGTCCTATGGGGCTTGATTAGCTTGTGGGACTACAGAAGCAATTGATAGGTACCGACAGGCCATGCAGAACACAACTGGGGCAGTGGCTGAAGCGAAAACAAGGATGTGATAGTTGTGGCATATGTGTTAGAACAGTGAACCTGGAGGTGGTGATACAAGTTCTTTTGAAATTACCTTTTTAAAATAAAGAGAGCCTTTTCTCTTTATAAATACTGCTTTGTAACATCAAAAGTTATTACAGTGGCTTGCAAAAGTATTCGCCCCCCTTGAACTTTTCCACATTTTGTCACATTACAGCCACAAACATGAATCAATTTTATTGGAATCCCAAGTGAAAGACCAACACAAAGAGGTGTACACGTGAGAAGTGGAACAAAAATCATACATGATTCAAAACATTTTTTACAAATAAATAACTGAAAAGTGGGGTGTGTATGTTAATGTATTAACCCCTTTTAAATAGATGCTTGGGGTACACAATGCATAACAATACAACTTTAAGAGGTCCTGCCCAAATAACCATGTGTGATATGAAGATATGTCTTTATCTGAACTAAACTTTTTTTTGTCTTTCATTTCTGCTTTTCAGGTTGTGCTTCAAAGCTGCCCGGTGAGCAAACAAAAGCTCTGTCTTCGTTAACTTTCATGTTTTTTTTGGAACACGTTTCCGGATGTCAGCTCTACAGCAACAAGAGAAAAATACTAAATACCATAATCGGTTGCATTCTATAATAGAGCCAGTGACTCAGTATGCAATAACTCCTAAATTTACAATGCATGTGTTATGTAATTTTCCTGAGATTAGCATGCAATTTTAACACTAAGCACTAAGATGCAATGAGTTTTAACAAAAAAAAGTATACGTTTTTGAGCAGAAATTTTTAGTAGTGTTATAGCCTACTGTAAATAATTTTAAGTTGTGAGTAATTTTCAAGCATTATTTTTTACTTTTTTTATTCTCTAACCCAGCTCTCCCATCAGCAGTACAATATTTTTCATAAAAATAATGCAACAATGTATACGCTTATCAATAATGTGTAATAACATTTCTTTGAGAAAGCTTTCTTCGTTTTTTTTTATGTTTTGTGTCTTATGGTTCTTACTTCTGTGTGGGCAACTATGCTTCAGTATGAAAAGCATGGTATGTTGTATCCACCACATTTCTTTTATGTTCTTTGTTCTTGTTTTTTTAGATGGAGCCAAAATCATTTTAACTGGATCTGGATCGACTCGATGCTCTGGAAGAGTAGAAATTTATCACAATAATAACTGGGTGTCAGTTTCTGATTATAACTGGGACTTAAATGATGCAGAGGTGGTTTGCAGACAATTAAACTGTGGGACGGCACTAGAAGCTCCTCGATCAGCTCACTTTCATGCAGAAACTGAAAAGATTTGGCTTGATAATGTCAACTGTTCAGGAAACGAAAGTTCTCTAAATGAGTGTCAACACAGTGAATTTGGAAGACACAAATGTGGATATGATCGGAGTGCTGGTGTGATCTGTTCAAGTGAGAAAACATTTAGATAATGAAGACATTATAAGTCATTCTGTTCTTGTGTGCCACAAATGAAATCTCTCCTATAAAATGTAATGAACATATAAAATAATGGTTATGCCCTTTGTCTGATAGATCTTATCAGGTTAGCTGGGTCTGGATCAACTCGATGCTCTGGCAGAGTAGAAATTTATCACAATAACATCTGGGGAAGAGTCTCTGATGGTGGCTGGGACTTAAATGATGCAGAGGTGGTTTGCGGACAATTAAACTGTGGGACGGCACTGGAAGTTCCTCATTCAGCTCACTTTGGTGCAGGAACTGGACGGATTTGGCTTGATAATGTGGCCTGTTCAGGTACTGAAAGTTCTCTAACTGAATGTAAACACAGTGGATTTGGATCACACAGCTGTGGACAAGGTCAGGATGCTGGTGTCATCTGTTCAGGTAATAAAACTGTTAGATATTGATAACATCATAAGTCATTCTGTTCTTGTGTGTCATATATAAAATCATTCCTATATAATGTAAAGAACATATCAAAACATTTTTATGCCCTATGTTTAATAGATCTGATCAGATTGGCTGGCTCTGGATCGACTCGATGCTCTGGCAGAGTAGAAATTTATCATAAATATATCTGGGGAACAGTCTCTGATTATAACTGGGACCTAAATGATGCTGATGTGGTTTGCAGACAGATAAACTGTGGATCGGCAGTAGATGCTCTTCAACTTGCATACTTTGGTGAAGGAACTGGACAGATTTGGCTCAGTGATGTGACCTGTTCGGGAAATGAAAGTTCTTTAACTGAATGTGAACACTCTGGATGGGGAAACTACTACTCTGGACATTACTACGATGTTGGTGTAATCTGTTCAGGTGACAAAATGAGAACACTTTTAGATATGTAACAATTTGCTTCATAGTCTGTTCAGTGTCATACATTAAAAAAAAAAAAAACAAGGCACGTGTAAGGCACATATATCAAAATGATGGTTTCTTTTGTGACTTATGCTCAAAAGGTCCAATCAGATTAGCTGGATCGACTCGATGTTCTGGCAGAGTAGAAATTTTTCACAATAAAATCTGGGGAACAGTCTGTGATAATGGCTGGGACCTAAATGATGCTGAAGTTGTCTGCAGAGAGTTAAACTGTGGGATGGCACTAGAGGCTCCTCGATCAGCTCACTTTGGTGCAGGAACTGGACAGATTTGGCTTGATGATGTGGCCTGTTCAGGAAAAGAAGGTTCTTTAACTGAGTGTCAACACGGTGGATTTGGAGTAAATACCTGTAAACACGGTGAAGATGCTGGTGTGATCTGTTCAGGTGAGATACATTTGGATCTTCTCAATGTCCAGTAATGCCATGTAAATGTAACTTTTCTGTTTTAGAGCTTTTTCATCCATTCATTGGTGTGTTTTAGATTACGTTCATTGTGAGGAGTCAAATTGAGCTGTACAGTAACCATACTCTGTAGGATTTCGGTAATGAAGTGTTCCATCATTCTCTGTAAATGCAGTTGCGATTCAGAGAGACATAGATTAATTTAGGGGCTTAAAAAAATTAAAGAAACCATACATTTGCTTTCACATCGAGGCTCTCTCTTCACTCAGTTATGTACAGTATAACACTTTTAGACACCCCTAGAGTCGATGGCACTATACCCTAGGCAACAGATCAGGGTTCTGCCCAATGTGAAGGCCAAGCCTGAGAAGGAGATGGAAAAGATAGATAAGAGATACACTTTTATTAGTCCCACACATGGGAAATTTGTTGTGTTACACCAGAAAATGGACAGTGCAAAGTTGCAGCAGTAAAAATGAGGAAAAACCATATACTATAATAAGATAAAAATAATAACTTACTATATAAATCTCATGGTCCTAGGTTGGTGACCCAGTTTTTTGAGTATTGTACTTTTATTTCCTCATGTTTTGACTAAAAGTGTTTT
>NW_024583622.1:9127-31793 GCF_018398535.1 Haplochromis burtoni
GTTCTCTGTAATCCTTGTCTTGCCCATCAGTGATGAGGCCGACTATTGCAAAGTCATCAGAGAACTTCTGCAGGAAGCACTGGGTGAAGTTGTGAGAGAAGTCTACAGTGTAGATGGTAAAGAGGAACAGAGCCAGAACCATTTCCCGTGGGGCCCCCCCGTACTGCTGATGACCCAGTCCTGAGTTCTCACATACTGTGGTCGGTCAGTGAGGTAGTCTAGTATGCGAGGTGATGGTCCATTCCTGTGTTCTCCAGATTCTCCTTCATGACTGTGGGAAGAATGGTGTTGAAGGCACTGGAGAAATTGGAGAACAGGATTCTCACAGTGGTCCCAGCGGTCTCCAGGTGAGAAAGGGAATGATGTAGGAGGTGAATGATGGCATCATCTACTCCAATTCCAAGCTGATAGGCAAACTGAAGTGGGTCCAGTGATGAGCTCATTAGGGTATTGGCTTTAATCCTGCTCAGTTCTCTCGTAACCTGGATGGTTGAGAGAGACAAGCTGGAGCCGTGTGCTGGATGTGTATTGGCTACTATGGCAGCGCCCCCCCCCCAGGCAGAGTTCTATTCTTTGTGGCGCAAGATGGTTCTAAGGCCTCTCCAGAATTTGCTAATATCGTTCTACTGAATCTGGTTCTCCATCTTCTGCCTGTAGCTGTCCTTCCCATTCCTGATCAGTCCTTTTAGCTCTCTCTATTCCTTTTTCCGTTGCTCCTTGTCTTCAGAAGTGAAGGCTCTCCTCTTCTGCTTGAGAACGGCTTTTATTTCTCGGGTGATCCAAGGTTTGTGTTTGGAAAAACACTGCACGATGGGTACGGTGTTATCCATGCACAAGTTAATGTAATCCATAATGCAGGTCACAAGGCTGTCAATGTCCTCCCAGTGGTCGTCACAGAGCATCTCCCAAACAGTGGACTCAAAACAGTTCTTAACCCTCTGGGGTCAAGGGACGCACCGGCGCCTAAAAATCACATGACCAATTTCAGACAACACAGCTACAAGATGTAGCAACTCTGAGTCTCCATTTCAACTTGGGTCGAAAGTGCGGACTTCAAACTATATACCAGTTTTTGAATTGTGTCGATGGGCCACGTAAAACCAGAGTTATGATAAAAAATACACGCATGTTTTTTTCTGAACAAAACAGTGGTGTTTACAGCGGGAAGAACGGTAAAAACTGCGTTTTCTACAGACAGCGCTAGCAAACACTCTCCGCTTGCGAGTGAAAAAAGAAAAAGAAAAAACACCCCTTCCCTATTGGTGTTAAAGTTTACCATGTCAGCCAATCCAAAAAATGATATAGTAACATGTGGCACTTGGTTGTTTAGGGAGAAGGGGAAGTTTTAGGAAGGACACAGAAATGAATAGAGCTTCTGTAACAGGCTGCCACACAAGAGGTGCGCTGGAGTTGAAAAACAAACAAACAAACAAACAAACAAGAAAATTCAGACAAATCTGAGTAAAGTGACATGGAAGAAATGGGATGATACTAGAGACAAGGCTCTGCCCAACACCTCAGGGAAGTAGACACCAGCTAATCTGTCTTCCTAATGGTCTGAAGTGCCCAATATACCCTGAAGATCCGGAACAGAGCAGAGAGCAGCCTGGCAGAGAGCTAACATGTGGTCTAACCCAGAGGAAAGACACCGAGCCCAGCAAATACATGGAGCTCGTTAATCCACCTGTTTTAACCGTCAGTGTTATCTCATTCGAAATAATATTGTAAACTGGGGTAACTGTATGTTGGGTCTGTGTTTCCACAAGCCCCACTAGTCTAGAGACTTATTCTCGTTAACGACAAAAACAAGATGAACATCTTTTACTTGCTAGTAAGGGAGGCCCCAGCCGGTGTCTCAGAAAGCACTCTGAATCCTGTTTTCCCAACGACGGCCTCCGCTTGCTGCCTTTTGTTGGGAAAACAGTTCACACAATACACATCACAGCAAAGCACCTCCCACATGGTTCTAAGACAAGGCACTATGTGTGTGTATGTATAAACATCTGTATGCATGTGAGAGTGTGTGTGTGTGCGTGTGTGAGAATGTGTGCGTGTGTGTTTGAGTGAGTGTGTGAGAATGTGTGTCTCTCTGTGTGCATGTGTCTCTGTATGCATGACTTCCTGCTCACCAAAAGAATCATAAAAGCAGGAAGCAACATCACAAGAAACAGATCTTCCAGATCCAGAGAACGTATCTGCAATAAAAGCCTCTCCAGCCAGTGGTCCGAGACAAAGGAATGTCTTGATCCTATAGATTGAACTCAGACCTTAAAAATTTAAGAAGCACAATGACAACACTCAACAATTAGACTTAACACTGTGCTTGGACATTAAAAGTATTGCATGAACTATCCCAACCTTATCTTTGTGTTTTGTTTTCAGCTGTACCAATGATCTTAACTGGATCTGGATCGAGTCGATGCTCTGGCAGAGTAGAAATTTATCACAATAACATACGGGGAACGGTTTGTGATAATGGCTGGGACTTAAATGATGCAGAGGTGGTTTGCAGACAGTTAAACTGTGGGACAGCACTGGAAGCTCCTCATTCAGCTCACTTTGGTGCAGGAACTGGACAGATTTGGCTTGATAATGTGGGCTGTTCAGGTACTGAAACCTCTCTCACTAAGTGTCGACACAGTGGATTTGGATCACACAGATGTGGACATGGTCAGGATGCTGGTGTGATCTGTTCAGGTGAGAAAACTGTTAAATATTCAAGACATTATAGATCAGCCTATTCTTGTGTGTCAAATGAGAAATCTTTTCTATATAATAAAATTAACATATCAAAATTTTGTTATGTCCTTTATCTGATAGATCTGATCAGATTAGCTGGCTTTGGATCAACTCGATGCTCTGGCAGAGTAGAAATTTTTCACAATAACATCTGGGGAACAGTCTCTGATTTTAACTGGGACCTAAACGATGCTGATGTGGTTTGCAGACAGATAAACTGTGGGTCCGCACTAGAGGTTCCACGACTTGCTTACTTTGGTGAAGGATTGGGACCGATTTGGCTTGGTGATGTGACCTGTTCAGGAAATGAAAGTTCTCTAACTGAATGTCAACACTCTGGATGGGGAAACTACTACAGTGAACATCACTACGATGTTAGTGTCATTTGTTCAGGTGAGACAACTTATAGATAGAGAACAATTTCCTCGTGGTGTCTTTAGTGTCATACATATATGTGGAAGGTCTATCCTTCACACAGAGCCACATAGATCTCCGATGTTGTTTCTGGGATCAGCTGGAGCCACTTGCAAAGCTTGGGAGTCACTGTACCTAGTGCTTGAAGTTATATGTATGTGTATATTTAATGTAAGTTACATATATTAAAAAAGTAGTTTGTCTTGTGACCTATGCTTAAAAGGTCCAATCAGATTAGCTGGATCGACTTGATGCAGAGTAGAAATTTATTACAATAACATCTGGGGAACAGTCTTTGATGACAGCTGGAACTTAAACGATGCAGATATTTAAACTGTGGGACAGCGCTAGAGGCTCCTCATTCAGCCCACGTTGCTGCAGGAACACACCCTCATTGCATCTATCATTAGAAGGGAGCTGTGGTGATCAGTGTTGGGAAGGTTACTTTTAAAGTGTATTCCATTACAGAATACAGAATACATGCTCCAAAATGTATTCTGTAACGTATTCCGTTACGTTACTCAATGACAGTAACGTATTCTGAATACTTTGGATTACTTAATATATTATCATGCTTTTTACAACAACGTGAATGTACTATTGCTGTGTGATTTATTACTATTACTGAAGGTCCGCGACTCCGAACTGTAGTAAAGGGACCTCTGACTAATACGGCGGGGTCCCTGTCGGCTCGTAGCCGAAAAATAGCTTTACTTTGTTGTGTGGGTCAACTTTTCTTGCGAGAGACAGAGAGAGGCGTTGAAAGGCTGCTCCAACGGAACTTATTGTTTTCGGAGGAAAACACGAACACGGTGTACAGTCGAGTCTTAATAGCTTACTTACAACTGGGCTCGTCAGGCACTCTTCTTGGCTGAAGTGGTTATTATTATATTTACATGCTTCCAGCTCCCGTTTTTCCTCGATGACAACTCGTACCTTTCCACTCCCCTTTTTCTCCCTCCTCGCGCTCACAGACCCATAACGTGTATGGCAGTCCATTCTCCCTGCAACACGGACTACACTGCCCATGATGCTACATTCTTTAGAGCTATGCTTGTAGCATTCTGCCTGTTAGCTTAGCACAACAACAACAACAACGAAAAGGCGCTCTCTCACCCAGGACAACAGTCGCGAAGAGAGAGAGCGTCGACCCTGTAACCATGGCAACCGTAACGCTGCCGCCTGGAACAACAGAACGTAGCTGTCAAACAAAACCCAAACAGTCCTGACCCGCGACAAAATGAAACAGGAAAGTACCGCAGTGTAAATAACCGCATTTATTTCAACAAAGTAACTGTATTCTGAATACCACCTTTTTAAACGGTAACTGTAACGGAATACAGTTACTCATATTTTGTATTTTAAATACGTAACAGCGGTACATGTATTCCGTTACTCCCCAACACTGGTGGTGATGTCAGTGTTTGTGTACAACATGACCAATGACTAGAGTGAAATGGGCCTATTACAGTTATCTATGGTTTATCCCCTTTGGGTTTTCATCAGGAGGGACATTCAGCATAAAACTCAGCTAAACAAAACATGACGAGCTACCCACTGTGGCGACTCCTTGTGACATGGAAAAGTAGTTTTTACAGTTAGCTGTGATCTTTTGTTTTGCCAGCATGCGGCAGGGCTGTGGAAAGCACAGAAAGTTGGCCCTGGCAGGTCACTATAAGCCACAATGGAGAGTTTCGGTGTGGGGGGTCCTTAATCACCAACCAGTGGGTGCTGACAGCTGCTTCCTGCATATCACAGTAAGTCACTGTTGCCAATTTAAATTTCTGTGTGATGATGTTGCAAATGACCATTACTCCTCAGTTTACATCTAGCTTAACCTCTTAAGCTCCAACGCCCCCTGATACTGGGGCAAAAGGCAGGAGATCAGGTAGGCTTGGGGCTTAAGAGGTTAAGATTTACAGGTTATCATTCTACTTATTTTCTGAAGGTCAGGAGTTTTTAATATCTTAAAAAAATTATTCTACAGAAATACATTTCCAGAAACAATTTTTTAGGGCAACAAGAATCGTTGGACCCTCAGTGTGACGTGGCAGACCACGTGAGTTCACTATTGTGATGGGATCAAGCAGATCGCTTCTGGAGGTTGTCCAAATCTGAGATGTAACTGCTGTCCAAAATGTTTAGCATAAAGACATACAATGGGGAAAGGCTAGCCTAGCTGTTTGTTATTATTATTATTATTAATAATAATAATAATAATAATAATAATATCACAGATATCTTTAAATCATTATCCCTGCCAATAATTAACCCCAAACACAGAAACACACACACAAGGAGAAAAAAGAGCTTTGAAAGTAATGATTCCATTTTCGCACAATAAATCACTGATGTGTCCATTTTCAAGATCACATGAACAGTACCTGGTTTGAAATGTGATCTTGACCAAATCAAGCTAATAGAAAAGAAAAAAAAAACAACAAACCATTCTTTTTCACAATTTTTAAATTTAGTAACCTGACAGAGGTCCATCTCGGCTGCCACAACCAGTCAGATTTAAGCTCCAGCAAAATGTCTCGAACATTAGAAGACATAATCTGCCATCCTGAATTCAACAACAACACACATGAGAACAACATTTGTCTTCTGAAGCTGTCAGTTCCTGTGACTTTCACAGACTACATTCAGCCAGTCTGCTTAGCCTCATCAAAAAGCACTTTCCACAGTGGGACAAGCAGCTGGATTACTGATATATGTGAAAATGGTAAGTATATAAAATATTTTTTAATTTTCTAGGAATGTACAGGGTTTTTTTTAAAGCTCTTCTATTTCTTTTTACAATTCGGTAACGATTCCTTCCTGAACATCCTGCGTGAAGTAAATGTACCAGTAGTGGGAAACAATGAGTGCCAGTGCTACTATGAAGGTGACAAAGTGATCATGGAGAACATGATCTGTGCTGGGCTCAGCGCTGGAGAGAAGGATTCATGTCAGGTGATCCCGAAGATTCATGTATAATGTCACTCCTTGATTAGTGCTGTGAGAATTATGTGTTACTTTCATATTGGATTATTGTTTTTTCTGTTATTGTATCAACCTTACTGATATTATAGACTGTTAGCTTTCACGACTCAACCAAGATGATTTATTACTCAATCGAGTTTCAGCACAGTTGGATATGCAAAAAATATCTTATCGAAACTTCTGGGAAATTTTTTATCAGTGACATCATAGTCGTAAATACACTTGAGTCCCTAAGTGCAACAGGTCAACCACAAAAACACAAAAAAAACCCACAAAACCCCCCCACAAAAACAAGCTTTAAAATTAATTCTCAATGGGGAGTAGTAAGGCGCTTCAGTGTCTGTTTAGCTTTTTCTGTCCTTGAAGAAGCCTCCTCTTAACATATAAGCAAATAAAAAATATATTTGCGATTGGTTTAATAGCTATCCGGTTGCAGCTTGTAGAAATCGTTCACACTTACTTAGAGACTCTCCTTTCATTTTTAGATGGGCTGACTGTTTCATTTTGTTACTGTCTTTGTGACTGTTAAAGTTAATTACAGACTCATAAATAAAATAATAGCTTAGATTGAGGTAAGCAAACTGCCTTTTAGGTTAGCGTTCATAATATTCATGCTTTAGCAGGATCAACACAGAAACAGGTGTAACTAAAAGGTATTTCTCTGCCTTCAGAACTTTGATCTTTCTTTTCTCACAGGGTAACTTAGGGGGACAACTAATGACAAAGAGAGGATTTGAATGGCTCCAGAGTGGAGTTGTGACTTTTAATGATGACTGTGCAAGACCTGCAGTCTTCACTCGTGTGTCAGAGTACCAAAATTGGATCAAGGACACCGTCACTGGCACTCAACCAAACTTTGTTACCTTCACCCCCTTGGGCCCTGACAGTGACTTTTATTTCACCTGTCCAACATCATCAACTCTTCCTGTCCCCACCGCTGTCTCTACTGCTGTCCCCACCGCTGTCCCCACCGCTGTCTCTACTCCTGTCCCCACCACTGTCCCAACTACTGCCCACACTACTGTCCATTCTAGTGTCCCCACTGCTGTCCCTTCTAGTATCCCCACAACTGACCCTACTGCTGCTTATTCTACTGCTGTCCCCAACACTGTCCCTTCCACCTTCCCCACCACTATCCCTACTCCTGCCCCCAGCACTGTCCCTACTGCCATTTCCCCCAGTGTCCCTTCCACTGTCTCCACCACAATTCCCACAATTGTCCCTACAGCTGTCCTTACAACTGCACCTTGTACTGTCCCCACCGCTGTCCCTTCTAGTAACCCCACCACTGATTTTCCTACTGTCCCTACTGCTGTCCCCACCACTGCCCATCCTAATATTTCCACAATTGTCCCTACAGCTGTCCTTACAACTGCACTGTCCCCACCGCTGTCCCTTCTAGTAACCCCACCACTGATTTTCCTACTGTCCCTACTGCTGTCCCCACCACTGCCCTTCCTACTATTTCCACTATTGTCCCTACTGCTGTTCTCACCACTGTCCCTACTCCAGCCCCCAGCACTGACCCCACCATCTCCCCTAGTCCTATCCCAACTAGCCCCACCATCTCCACTACTCCTATCCCAACCACTTTCCCCACCACTGTCCCTCCTGCTGTCCCTTCTACTGTCCCTTCTACTATCCCCACTGTTTCTTCTACTTCTGTCCCCATGACCAACCCTACTGCTGTTTCCCCTATTGTCTCCTCCACTGATCCCACCACTGTTCTCACCATTCTCCCTACTGCTTTCCCCGCCACTGTCGATCTGACTGTGTCCACCACTGTCCCCACCACTGCCCTTCCTACTATTCCGACCATTCTCCCTACTGCTTTCCCCACCACTGTCCCTGCTACTGTCCCCACAACTGTCCCTACTCCTGCCATCAGCACTGTCCCCACCACTGTCCCTTCTACTGGACCCACCACTGTCACTATTCCTAGTCCAACCACTTTCCCCACCACTGTCCCTCCTACTGTCCCTTCTACTATCCCCAGTGCTTCTTCTATTTCTGTCCCCACGACCGACCCTACTGCTGTTTCCCCTATTGTCTCCTCTACTGTCCCCACCACTGTTCCCACCATTCTCCCTACTCCAGCCCCCAGCACAGTCCCTTCTACGGGCCCCACGACATTCCCTACTGCTGTTTCCACAATTGCCCTTTCCACTGTCTCCACCACAGTTCCCACAGTTGTTCCTACTGCTGTCCTTACAACTTCCCCTTCTACTGTCCCCACCACTGTCCCAACTACTGCCCCCACTGCTGTCCACACTGCTGTGCCCACCACTGTCCTTACTGCTTTCCCCCCCATTCTCTCCTCCACTTTCCCCACTACTGTTCCCACCATTCTCCCTACTGCTTTCCCCGCCACTGTCCATCCAACTGTGTCCACCACTGCCCTACCTACTGTCACTACTCCTAGCCACACCACCTCCACTACTCCTATCCCAACACTTCCCCACCACGTTACTACTCCTAGCCACACCACCTCCCCTACCTATCCCAACCACTGTCCCCACCACTGTTACTACTCCTAGCCACACCACCTCCCCTAGTCCTATCCCAATCACTGTCCCCACCACTGTTACTACTACCTACTCCACACCACTCCACTACCTATCCCAATCACTGTCCCCACCACGTTACTACTCCTAGCCACACCACCTCCCCTAGTCCTATCCCAATCACTGTCCCCACCATGTCCCTCAACGACTTACTACTCCTGTTACTACTCCTAGCCACACCACTTCCCCTACTCCATCCCAACCACTGTCCCCACCACTGTTACTACTCCTAGCCACACCACCTCCCCTAGTCCTATCCCAATCACTGTCCCCACCAATGTCCCTTCTACTATTCCTGCTGCTTCTTCTAGTTCTCTACCCAGGACTGGCCCTACTGCTGTTTCCCCTATTGTCCCTTCAACTGTCCCCACCACTGTTTCCACCACTGCACTTCCTACTGTTCCCACTACTGCCCTTACTGCTGTTTCCCCCATTGTCCCTTCCACGGTTTCCACAATTGTCCCTACCACTGTCCCTTCTAGTAACCCCACCACTGCTATTCCTACTGTCCCCACCGCTGTCCCCACTGCTGCTTCTTCTACTGCTTTCCCCACCACTGTCCATCCGACTGTGCCCACCACTGCCCTTCCTACTACACCCACCATTTTCCCTACAGCTGTCCCCACCACTGTCCCCACTGCTGTCCCCACCACTACCTCCACCACAGGTAACAGTAAAATTGATAGTGGTGAAAACCTGGTCCACTTCACTCACTTCACCTCTCTCTGTGTTCTTCTTGTGTTGCTCCATGTATTCGTTGGACTGGTTGAATATAACTAAACACATTTACTTAAGTCTTGTAGCTGAATACACACTTTAAATACTTTTACTTCAATAGTAATTTAGTACTTTCCTTTTACGTCATTTTTTATATTTGAGGGGAATTGCATCTTTCTCTCCAATATATTTATGAGACAATGATTCAACATTTTGAAACTAAATGATCTAAATTTGAAAATGGAAAATATTTTGCCGTTTCGAGTTTCTCAAATTACAGTGATGGGTAAATGGGTTTGTTTTTATATGGCACTTTTCTCCTCATAGCACTCAAAGCAACTTGCCACTATGCCATAGTTACCCTACCAGCATGCTATACATTTTCTATGTAACTGCTTCCATCACATGCTCTTGCTCAAGGATATTTGGCATGCATATTTGATCAGTGTAAGGTTTTAATTACACTGATTAATCTTTTAAGCTCTTAATTTAATAAATTAAAAACATTATTTATTAGATCAAGTATTTCTTTCTTTTGTTTAGTTTAGTTTTTCTTTTGTTGTTGTCTTGCAGCAGAAATTTTCATCTACAAGTCTCAGAACTTTAACAAAGTGTTTTTCTTTTTCTGTGAACTGAATGAGGATGTTTTAAGAATTATAATGCCTAAGTTTATGCTGTACACAAGGTTTCTGGAAATACTCCCATAAAAATAAACCCACACATTGTTTCGATTACTAGAAATGACTTACATAGAGGCTTGTTCAACCTGTGACACTGCTAATAAGGCAGGAAGAAAAAAGTCTGTCGAGTTATGAATGATCATTTCCTCATTGTTAAAGATGACATGACATGACTCATTTTGTCTTGACATTTCCTTCACGATGAACATAGAAAAGAAAAGAAAACAAACAGCAACTGAAAGCCATTGCTGTAAAGACGTGGCAGAGTATTACAATGAAGGAAACCCAGCCTCTGGTGATGTCCATGATTTTAAGGCTTCAGGCTTTCATTGAAAATGAACATTTTATTTTAAATTATTGAATTTGTCAAATTACTTTTTAACCCCTGGAGTGAATGAATCGTGTTAAAAAGTGCTTTCGTTCCTCACATTTTTATTCTTGATTTTAAACCCACTGAATCAAAGCTGAGAATCTTTCCTTCAACTGAATCTGAATCGTTTCATTTAAAAAATAACTGTTGTAATGTACAAAGCCAAAATTTGAAAATAAGTTCTCTCTGTCTCAGCATTTATGGAACTGCATGTAAAAATGTGTGTCCATCTTCAGGGGTATTGTTGCATCAGCAACTGAAGACCAAGAGAAAAATCTGGAAGGTAGTTCATGACATATAATTGCTAAAAAATGCTATTTGTTTTCAGTCAGATTAATATTATTTGTTTAGTATTGTAATTTATTTGATGATCTGGAACATGTAAGTGTGACAGATATGCAAAAAAAAAGAAGAAGAAAAAAGACAAAAAAAAGAAACCAGGAAGACAGAAAACAGTTCTTCACAGCACCGCATACTAATTTACAAGGGTGTGTGTGTTTCTACTTACAAAGAAATGAACTGTATTTAATAAGTACGGCGGTTTCATTTTAATAGATAAAAAAAAAAAGACTCATCATGCAAAAGTTACAAATCAGTTTGCATTTAATTGAGTAAAATAAGTATTTGATCCTCTGCAACCCAGCCAGAATCAATCAATTAAAACACACATGTTTGGGCACCTTTCTCACAGAGAGAGGGAGAGTTGAGTTATGAAACAACAAATCTTTGTATGAGAAAACAGTCTAAATTCTGATCTAATCTAACAAAGGGGGTTCTAACAGCAGTTTTCCATTTTGGATCCGTCCAAAAACAATTACCAGAAGTCCCGTCGCTCCACAATAGTCAACTTGGGCAGGTTTTACTTTTGATTCAATTAAATAATTAAAAAAATAATGACACCAAAATTAAAATTGAATGGATGATTTTTAGAGCTGTTTTCATCATTTCAATATAGTCTATAGTCTCCTGGATGTATAAATTGTATTTTACAAAATATTTCTCCTGTGTCAGTGTTTGAAATTTGTTATGATGTCTGAAATGCTGTTTCATGCATAAAAAAGAACAATGTTTAAATACAAATAAATATATTCAACTACAAAGATCTGTGTGTGTGTGTGTGTGTGTGTGCTATTTTTGTCAGCACTTACATTACTCAATTTCCAAAAACACACGGTAAAATTAGTGAAATTTTCACCTCTGCAGGTGATGTTTGAATCGCTGTCAGTGCCCGGTGAAGTGAAGGTCACAAAGCCTGGTAGTTTCCCAATGAAAATGTCACTTATCCATTTCTAGTACAGAAATCAATCTGGACACATGAGCATGGATTTGAATCAATGGTACGTGTGAGTACAAGAAAACAATGATTGGAATACAATGTGTTTAAGTTTGCTCAGATGATAGGGTCCAGCTGAAGATCAGAGGAATAGGAAAGGATTTTTCAATGTGTGTGTTTTAAATAAATTCTTCCAGTATCCATTGCAGGTGACCATTTTAAGATAAAGTATTTCTTTCTTTTTGTTTAGTTTTTCTTTTGTTGGTGTTTTGCAGTAGAAATTTTCATCCAGATCCACTCAAAGTCACAGAGCTTTTACAAAGTGTTTTTCTTTTCCTGTGAACTGAATGAGGATGTTTTAAGAATTATAATGCCTAAGTTTATGCTGTACAGAAGGTTTCCGGAAACACTCCTAAATAAATAAACCCACACGTTGTTTTGATTACTAGAAATGACTTACAGACTTGTTCAACTTGTGACGCTGCTCATAAGGCAGGATGAAAAAAGGCTGGCTGTGTTATGAATGATCCTTTTCTTCATCGTCTTTAAAGATTTAATTACACTGCTCATTTTCTCTTAACACTTTCTTGACAATGACCCAAAACATACAACCAAAGCAACCAAGGACATTATTAAAGCAAAGAAGTGGAATATTCTTGAATGGCTAACACCTGATTTTAACCCAACTGTTTGGTTTTGCTTAATTCGCCTTATAATCGCGTGCTCATTATGGTCCAAATAATATGGTAAGGCATCTTTCTTGCATAAATGTGCTCCAAATAAAGAACTTTGTGTTGACAAGATTGTTAGTTAATCATTTATAAATCAATATTGTCTGTATGGACAGCATTTTTTAAAGTAAACATGTACAGCTGCGGTGTTAAGCGATGGGGTTGAAAAATTTGGGTGCAGCTAACTTTTGTGCTGGTGCAGCTAAGAAAAAAAGTTAGGCGCACCAATGCAACTGTGGCAAAAAGTTAGGCTAGAGCCCTGCACTGAGGTAACTTATCAGACCTTTTTGCATTTTTTAGCTTTTTGAACTGAGAAGATGGGCTAAACACTGATGGAGCTTCGTTTCAGGTGAATGCATGAAGTGGATATTAATGTTGTTGATTTGTCAATTAATCAATCAAATCTGATTAAATGTGGCAAACATCTTCAATGACAAATTTTTCTTCATGGTAAATGTGACAAAAAACTGTAAAAAACATTCTAACAAACCATTCTATCAAATGTAATAAAGATTGAATGAAAGTCATAACTCCGTTTAATTAAGTGCCCCCAAATATCAGTTTATACTTAACTGATTGACCTGCTGAACAAAAACATTTTATTGTGTTTTCACCCTACTGTCAGTTTTTGGAAGGAAATTCTTTTATAAAAAAAATATCAAAATGTATCAAATTAAATAGCAATGAACCAGCTCTGTCAACCCATGAGAACCAGTATGCCACAATATTAAATATAAGTACAATTACAGAAAAAAAAAACAAATTGACTAAAAGTAATATATTATTTTCATGGTCTTCAACAAGAGATTGCAAATAAACAAATAGTTTTAGTTAGCTGCCATGAATCCTTCCCTCTCAATTTGAGCCCAGAATACAAAAAATCAAACTGAATTGAAATTCTAGAACTAGATCCAGACCTTAAACAAACAAAAGATCACTGTAATAACAAAGAACATCAAGCAATAATTAGTAAGACAAAATAACAACCTGACACTAAAACTGTGCTCTTTTGTGCATATAACATATAAAAATAGTAAAATAAAAAATTTGATGACCTTAAATTACAAAAAAATGAAAACAAAATTCTAGATAGTGACTATAAAAACGACTGACAAAGAACATTCACAGGAATCACAGCTGGTTTATTTAATGTTTAATTTGGTGTGTGTGGGAAGATGTTCGCATGTGGAGTTTAAAAACAGCCTCATTTTGCAGTGGAAAAAAATTGTTGTACTGCTACCTTTTGCGTCAATAGTTTGGGAGCAACAATTTTACGGCATGTTTTGCAAATGAGCACATTTTGTTCAAACTCCTTGTGAAATCCTATTGACAGTAGTGTTCTTCCCTTGCTTGTCTTAAACTCCCGCTATTATCATGTTTTTCCCTAACTGGTATTTTATAAACACATTCTCAACACTGTGTAGAACATTTTCAAGTTGGAAAATGTCCAGTTGGAAAATTTTCCACTAGATTGAAGCCAACAAAATAACCATGCCACAAACGAGATATCATCAGGATGCTACAACACAGAGCGAACACCATCCCCACAGACCCAGCCAGAGAAGCAGAAGAACATCACATCAATACAGCCCTGAGTAAGTGTGATTATTCCAGCTGGATATTTTCAAAACTGCAAGGCACCCAAAGAATGATGGTGATCCAGGAGAGAAGGAGGACTGCTGCCTAAGAGAAAACCCTTAGTAATGTCTTATCAGAATCAGAAAAGTTTCTATTTTTAAAGGTTGAGCAGATTTACAATATTAGGAAATCGCTGCTGTACTTAAACTTTAAACTGTAAAACACACTTTAAGACAAACACTTAAAAAAAAACTAAACATAAAATTTAAAAAGCAGATTGATATATACATGAATGCAGGTGATGATCAGTGCAAAAACGCCAGCACAGCTGAAACAGACGTCAGCGCGAATCGCATGTCCGCCATTACCTGCCCAAAACCGGAAGTGTCGCCATTTTTGCAGAAATCTGTGGTGTTTTTAAAAGTCATTTTTGATTTTATGCTTTTATTTATAGTTTCTGGGATGCTTAGAACTCAAATTGCACTGCTGGAAATTGTTTATTTTGATGCACATGCTGTTTCTTTGCAAATTTGCATTATAATACTTTTTTCTTCATTTTTCCTGCAATATATAAAAATTGGTGTATCTCAAAAATAAAGCTATGAAAACACTCAAAATAAATTTCCTGTCGTTGGAAACTATTTTGTGCAACTTTTTTCTATTTACAGTTTTGAGGAATAAACCTCTGAAATTAAATTAAACCAGAAATATATGTAAAAAACCAAAAACGATTTTCAATTTTTTTGTAGTTTATTTATTTATTTATTTTTTGCAATTTATTATACACTTAATGCATACATATAATTAAAGTTTGGGCTATAATGGTTGTATTGATGTATAGCAACTTGAAATGCTCCCAAAAATGGCACTACAGCATGTAAAAATATAAAGATAAGCTCTGGCGGACTTGGTTCTATGGTAGGTCTTAAAGGGTTGAAGAATTTGAAAAAAGCATGTACAAACTGACATTAGTCTTTAATAGGGCGTGTCAAAATTGAGAGCAAACAAAAAACTGCAGTATAACGCCCCCTGGCTATTACTTTGGTAATTGAGTGGTAATACATTACAAGCTTACAATATAATACAAAATGTTCTTCTGCCTTGTTAATCTTTGATTAACACCTTATCATCGAGCTATAATATAAAGTACTACCGAAATGATAAATCTGTTTAACATAATAAATACAGTGTGAAGCTGCTTGCTGAGCACAGAAACATTTTCATAGTTCATTCTTAATTGGAACATGTGTGAATGAGTGTGAAAACAATGAAAAATTAATAGAATAAGAACTCAATCGCAGGCAAAAATTAAGACTGGTTCCTTTACTCACAACTATAAATTGAAGTATCCTCAATGTCGAGAGCTATTAATGAATAATCATTCTTAATAAATAATAAAATATTTATTTCACAGACACTGATAGAAGGCAAGACATAAGATATTTAAGCAATGCATTTTTTACTCTGAAGGTAACGTGGAAGATGTGTTAATCTTTGTTTTAGCAATGAATAAATTATGAGTTGTGCTAGAGAGTCTTCAATTTGTTCTAATGAACTCACTATACATGTAGGTTTAAAAAGGAGAGAAATGTTCATGCCTGTCTGAGAAAAGTGTATAAAGTATAGTAAGGGGTTTTACAGCCTTAAAACATCTATAATATTTGTAAAAATAAAATAAAGGTGACTACTTCACAGATTTCACCTATCGTGGGTTATTTTTAGAATGTAACAAACAAGGGACATAGTGATTATAGCATAACACCCTTCAAAGATGATGAGTTGAAACTTTTGCAACAGATTAATTCGTTTGATAATGAAAACCTATTCTACCGCAATACTGACAATTCTTGCAGGATTGCAGGGTGTATTGCTTGGGGTTTGGTGTTCATATTTCTGAAAATGAACTGGGAGGCACTTGTTTCCAACCTTATCGCACGCAACAATAACAGGCCTCTGGGCTCGAGTAACATTAATTTTACGACCCTTGTTGGTTTTCTTAATTGTGACATCATAAATCAGCATTTCTGAGTTGCTGATACACAAGTTGCCTGCGTAGGTAACTGAGTCAGCCAAGCGACGACCATCACTGCTGCAGATCCTGTCGACATTCCACTCACTGTCACTGATGAAGGACTGCACTGGAGTTCGGCACCAGAGGCCTTCCTTTTTCAAATACCTGTGGAATAAATCAAGATTCCATTGCATAATAATAATAATAATTATAATAATAATCATCATCATCATCATTACTATTATAGTTATTATTATTATTATTATTACATAGTAGAGAGTAAGTCAGAGTAAGCAAGTAAGCAAACAAAGTGTAGAGAAATAGAAGAATCAAATGAACTTCACACAGTTTCAGGCTTTTTTGTGTTTAACTTACCTTTTCCAAGCATCTAGAGAATTTCTGTCAAAGCTGTCATGGAGGATGTGATTTTTGACAAATTTGTTGTATTTGTATTCTGAGCTTTTGTTGTAACAGGGGAATGTTGGATATTCAGTCATGTTGATGGCCCAGGGGAAAAAGGATGCAGTGAAGATGATGGCAGTCAAAATGTTTACGCTCATTTTACTTGTACTGAAAGAAAGAAAGCACCCAAAACACAGATAGTTACATAAGAGTGGTATTTTTAAAAATCTTTGTAGCATTTTAAGATCACATTGTAATATTAGCATTGTAATGTGTCACATTAAGTCAAAGCAAAATTTCCAGGGTCAACAATGATCATGTTATCACAATGCACACTGCTGAACCAATGCATATGGAGGCCTAGTCACAGAGCACAGCATTATCAATACTGTGAGGCAAGGACTTGGATGTGTAGTTGGCAGGGCTGGACTGGGACAAAATATCGGCCCGGGCATTTTGCCTAGTGTCTTTTTCATCCTAGCTGAAGTCCGCGACAAACTGTTCCTTTTCAGCTCAATACGAAACGCGTAATATTTTCTCTGAATGCCGGGCGATTCTGTTTTTTACAGGACGTTGGCAACTCTACTAACTAACCTTATGATTAAATTTCACTATCAGTAACATCATAGCACCACCCAGCTGTATAGAAACTCCGTCATGCTAGCTAGTACAGCAGTACGATTATTGTACTAGACTGTAAAAAGTTCAGCACAACGAAAATAAACTCCAGCTAAACTTGGTTTATATCTGACCCAGATTTTCACTTTCACTTTGGAACAGTTTTTTAAACATGAATAGACGTTCAGTAAACATTTTAACCGACAGTCATTCAGTATCAAAATGTTTGCTGTCTTGTGTTACAGACGAGAAGTTAGCCTTTAAAAGCTAGACACGTTACCCCCCCACTCGTGACAATGACAAGGATAAGTGGAAGAGGATGGATAAAAGTCTTTTATTTCATTTTGTTGATTATAAGGATAATATAAGTCATTGTCAAACATAAGCTTTCATTTGCTAAAAAAAACAGATGGTTTGAAAGAGGAGTGGAAGAAGCCATCTATGTCCACTCTGAACAACCAACTTTGAACAGAGGCGGTGGCTTAATACACCAAATGTCTGCCATCTACGGTCCAGTTTGAAGGTCCCTTCCCAGACGCCTTGATGCCAACTGCCATCCTGCACGATTTGACCTCAGTAAATTGCATGATAGGGTAGAACTAGGTTTCACAGTGGGTTCACCCAAAACCTTGGCTGATTGTGATCTACACCTATTTTCACACCTTGGCGCCGGTGATTTGGTAGGAGATCAATAGGGGGCCCATGTCCCTCTTGGGAACACTCCCATAGGGCTTAAAATCTGGGACTCTCCACCAGTGGCTGTATAACTGAAGAAGCTTCTCAGATGAGAGGTGAAACGTCTTCAAGCAACCTAAAAAAGGATTTTAAATTTGATCCTGGATTTAACAGGGAGCCATTGAGGAGAAGCCAATAATGGAGAAAAAACAATTAGATGTGGGTTTACTGTATGCTGGAGGCTTATGTTTAGAACCACTGTCTATGCTAACTTCACCCATACTGTCTGCAGAGGCCGATTTAGTAAGCTACATGATTTTGCAAGTTTATCCATCCATCAATCTGTTTTCTCTCACTTATCCAGGCCTCATCTCCAGTCTTATTCTTTATGATGGCATTGTGTTTCTTAATAGTAAACCTAACAAACCATTTATGCAGATCCACCTATCAGCTTTTGCATTTGTGTTTTTCATGTATTTTATATGAAACACTTCTGCTTTATAAATAAACTAACAGAAAGATGACAAAAGGCCGTAAACTGGTAAAATTGCAAACATTTGCGTAATATATAAATAATAATTAATAATTAAAATGGTTTTCTTACCTGTTCAATCAGATAGATGCTATTTATTGTCAGCGTAATTGTTGTAGTACGAGGAGATATGAAGTTTTACTTTCTGACAAAAGCTCAGAAATGCTTCTACTTTTTAAACCTGCTCTCGTCTTATCTATGCTAGCACGCAACCAGTCATCACAAGAGCAAGTAGCCACTCACAGTTCTGCAATCTTACAACTCAGTATATAGCATGTGGTGATGATCATTATCAGTAAATTAGTGTGAAGTAGGCCAACACGTGACTACGTCTTGACCAAAACTGACAGCACCCAATAGCGGGAATGCTATTTGTGTAAAAAAAGAGTTCAGTCTAGTGAGAACACATTGTAAGTGTGAAATTAGTTGTTATCATGCATGTTATCCACATATATAGTTATTATAGCTTTATTTTATACAAATGACTAAAAAGCCATAATGCCGATACAGTTTTCTTGTAATATGTTGTTTCTGGACAAACAACATATTACAACTCGATGTAAACTGTAATATCACTGGCTTGGAAAAGCAAACAGACACAACAGCCCCGATAAGGTGACAAGAAAACCAAAAAAACAAAAGAAAAAAAAACCCCAGATGAATTATTTCAGATCTTTCTTATTTTTCATTACCAGTAAATTAGCGTGCAGGGAAACATGGGGCCATTTCCTGATACAAATTGGGTGTCGGAAAATGATCAGTGCTATTTGTGTATATGAAGAAGTGCAATCTTGCAGTGTATGTGTGAAATTTGCTATCTGGGTCACTGTGGGTGAAGCATAACACAGAAAAATAGGAAGCACACAGAACACCAGCTAGCCTTTGCTTATCATGAGGTAGTTGCTTGTGCGCATGTGTCAACAAGCAGGCAGCTTGCTTCAGTTACTCCTGCTGTCAAAACTCCTCTGTTTTGCTCTTTCTTGGGTGGTGCCTGAGTGAGGGCCATTTTCTTGTTTCGTTCAATCCTTGCCTTAGAACGTAACAGTACTTAAGAGTGTAGTCTGCATTTTTTGTAATTTTGCACATTTAATCATCACTTGTTTTTGCTGTGTTTGGTGGTTGTAGATATGGTTTATCTACAACCACCAAATTTATACCAAATTTCCCAGAGGAACCCACCCGAGGGATTAATAAAGTTTTATCTTATCTTATCTTATCTTATCTTATCTCTTAGTATTTAGCTGAGATTTCTGTGGATACTACACGTGTTGATATTTGTCATGATGATATTTGTTCATAAAAGGCATGGAGGGTTACAAGCTTAACAAGCTAAGAGACATAACACTTCCTCACATCCTCCTCACAGGAAGGCGGCCTTGATCATAAATCTGCTGTTATGGTATGCCCCTTCTTTAACTCTACAGCTCACCCGTATATGGCTTCACTTTAATGATACACCATATAAAAGCATAGGCATGCCCCTAAATGGCTGGAAGTAAACATTCCTTATCAAATAAGGAAACCAGACTCTTCACATGGAATGTGCCTGCAGTAAACACTATAGCTATAACCTCCCCAACCATCTGATATGTAGGGGAGGAGTATAGAAACAGAAGAATATCTTTAATCATGCACTTTACAAGTTTGCAATCTTAAGCTTAAGTTTAGTGTGTTACTGTTATTTCTTGGAGCAACTGTAACCCACATGATTAAAGTATTCTGATTGTGATTCTGACTTTGATAGTTCACACAAATGTTCAATAACATAAAACACTTGTGACTTTTTTGACTCAAAGCTTTTTGTCAAGTACTTATTGACACTAAAGCAGGGTTTTGTGATTATGGGCAAATATGGATGTAAGTTACAGCTTGACGGGTTGCTTGTTTGCTTGACTGGAAGGTTTTTTAATGTGGTTTTAAGGTTTTAAAGCTTTTGTGTGTGTATGTTTCATCAACCATTTCCCTTGTAAAAATGTAAGATGGTAGGGTTAACTTATAAGTAACACTTCCTCTATGTGTTGAATATACTTCTGTATTTTATGTTTAGTCAGCCAGTTAAGAATATGATACTGATCTCATCTCACTGCTACTGTGTCTTGTGCAAAAATACGACAAACATTTTAACTGCATTTTCCTTCCTCTTTGCATTCAAAGATAACCATAGCTTTTAATGAGCATTAGTGGACAGAAAAAACAACACTGCACCACACCAGATTACACAAGTTTCTGATATGTTTATTTGTGGAACTGTAAGGATATCAGAAGTTCCTGGTAATGTAATGGTAATGAGGGTTTTATATTTAATTGAGATAAAAAAAAAAAAAAGAGAGATAAAAGCTGGAGAGTCAGAAGAGCTGATGAACATTTTACCAAGAGAAGAATACGTGCCTAAAGTTTAATTAAAAAAAAAAAAGGAAGTTCAGAGGACGGTCAGAGTAGCTATAGCAAGACACAGCCTTTAAAACAGAAACTGATTCACAGTAATGTCAAATCCCCGGCCTCAAAACATATGAGCCAAGGCCTGGTCTCGTCTGGTTGTGCTAACTTATTTAACTGACAAACGCTGAAACTTAAATACACCTCATGTATATGTTTCAATTTTCACAAACCAAAATCAAGAGTGTACAAATTAAAAATAAATTGGCTGAGGACATAGTGACCACAAACATTTGCATGCGTACGTCTAACAGCAAATATACCGTTTCCTGTTACACTTCTTTCTTTAATAAACAGGAAGAAAGGGAACTCAAAGTTACACAATTCTGTTTCGAGGATACAAATAAAAAAATCCCTCAGTTTTTCTTACAAGTGGGAGTGGTCATACAGTCAAAAACACAAGTACAAACCAAGTAGCTCCAAAATCCAAATATTAGATAGTTAGAAGTGCTCATCAATCAGATGTTTCTTTCATAGATTAAATATTAGAAATGTGGAATCAGCATTTGTTATTGAAATCTGTGTGATTCTTATTTCAATAATGGACCAAAAAGAAAACTAAATTCATAATTAGCACTAACACCATCCAAAGTCACTGAATTTAGAAATGTATCTTAACTCATCATGAAATTTTAATAATCAGTATAGCAACAAGCAAAGTTTGTCACAGAATCATTGGTCTGACTGTGGAAAGCTATTCTACCACAATACTGAAATTCCTTGCAGGACTGCAGGGTATATTGCTTGCTCTCTGCTGTTCATATTTCTGAAAATGAACAGGGAGACATTGGTTTCCAACCTTGTTGCATGCCACAATCACAACCCTTTTCTTTGCACCAACTGTAATTTTACAATCCTTGTTGCTTTTTGTGGATATGACTTCATATATCAGCATTTCTGAGTTGCTGATGCACAAGTTCCCTGCATAGTTATCCGTCTTGCTTAAGCGTCGACCGTCTCTGCTGCAGATTCTGATCACGTTCTCCAGATCATTTTTATTGAGGAACGATTGCACTGTAGTTCTGCACCAGAGGTGTTCTTTTTTCAAATACCTGCGTAAATAGATCAATAATTCAGTACATATTATCACATCATGGATAGTACGCCAGTTTTCAGCTTGCTAAACAACTTCTGCTTAGTTTTCAATATTTTCCAATGTTCCCAGTGTCACAATTCCTCTAATAGGTAACAATATGCACTCATAAACATTAAGCCTCGATGTGGAGCAGGATACAGAAATCTGTTCGCTTATTTGTAACACAATTCCTCCACAACATTATTACTTTAAACCTTCTAGTTTCTACACACATAAAATGCTGAGTTTAATGACATCACATGAAGATGCTCATAAAGCAGCACCGTGTGGTGTAGCAGCACGTAACCCTCTGGAGCCTGTAAGCTGTTACTTTAAAGTTTGTTTCCTACTGCACACAATAAAACTAAACTTTTTTGAATGATGTACTTTTAATTTACCTTTTCCAAGCATCTATGGAATTTCTGTCAAATTCCTCTTGAAGGATGTGTCTGCTGAGAAATTCTTTATAATGACTTTTGGGGCTTTTGTCCTGACACGGTGATGAAGGCTCTGCAATCATACTGCTGCCTCCACCAATAAGGGCTACAGTGACGAGGATGGTGATCAAGACAATGAATCTCATTTTATCTGCAGTAAAAAGAGAGAAGGCAACAGTCTTATGAGGCTGAAAAGAAGGCAACAGGACTTGGAAGATGTTTCACCTCACTGAAGAGGCTTCTTTAGTTACATGTTTGTTCCATGATAGGGTGAGACAAGGTCTCACAGTGGCTCATTTAGTGATGCACATGATTAAAAGTGGGTCAACAACCCTCTGAAATGCACACCCCTTTACTTTTGTAATAGTCTTTATTTAGGTGTCAGTCTGTCATCGGTTAGCTGACTGCAGCTGGTCCAAAACACTGCAG
>NW_024583622.1:41029-58637 GCF_018398535.1 Haplochromis burtoni
TAACACTGCACATCACTCTGAACACACCATCCCCACTGTCAAATATGGTGGTGGCAGCTCCGCCCTGGAGCCAGGCCCAGGGAGGGTGCCCGAGAGCGAGCGTCTGGTGGACGGGCCTTAGTCCATGGGGCCCAGCTGGGCACAGCCTGAAATAGGGACATGGGGCCATCTTCCTGCAAGCCCACCACCCGGAGGAGGCACCTTAGGGGTCCAGTGCATTGCGAGCTGGGCGGCGGCCAGGTGCGGAGGTCCTGGCAGACCGATCCCCAGCTACCAAGACTGGCAATTGTGACATGGAATGTCACCTCTCTGGTGGGGAAGGAGCCTGAGTTAATGCGTGAGGTTGAGAGGTACCGGCTAGATATAGTCAGGCTCACCTCAACGCATCCCTTGGGCTCTTGAAACAGTCTCCTGGAGAGGGGCTGGACTCTGTCTCAGTCTGGAGTTGAGGCAGCGGGCTGGGTATTCTGGTATCCCCTTGGCTTGCTGCCTGTATGTTAGGGTTTCTCTGGATCGGGGAACGGGTCCTGACCATCGTCTGCGCTTATGCGCTTAGTAGCAGTTCAGAGTACCCAGCCTCAAAGAGATTCTGCCTCAAAGAGATTCTGGCTAACCACCAGGCAACTCAGGAGGGGATTGAAGGCTTTTCAGGGAGTTTTCAGCACAGTAACAGTAACAGCCTCGAGAGGGCAACAAAAAACAAAACAAAACAACTTTCTTATTCATTCATTACCAGTAAATTAGTGTGAAGGTAAACATATGACCATTTCCTAACACAAGTTGACTGCGGCCAACATCCCAAGTGTTATTTGTGTATTTGAAGAAGTACACTCTTGTACTATATGTGTACTATATGTATGTGACATTTAAAATCTGGGTCACTGTGGCTGAAGTATAATGCAGAAAAATAGGAAGCACAGCAGACATCAGCTACTCTTTGCTTACCATGAAGTAGTCCACATAAATGCCCAATAACATAAAACACTTTATAACTTTTATGACTTAAACATACAAGAGAAGATTGTAACTATGTTTTTTTTCAAGTACGTATTGCCACTAAAGCAGAGTTTTGTGATTATAAACAAATATGGATGTAAATTAAGTTTAATTAAGCAAACCAAAATCAAGACTGTGTTGCTGTGCTACACTACTTTATCTAATAAACAGGAACAAAGTTACACCATTCTGTTTTTGTGGATACAAATGTAAAAAAAAACATCAGTTTTTATTTTGAATGACACAAGTGGGAGTGGTCTTACTATCAAAAACACAACTTCAAAAACTAAGTAGTTCTAAAATCCAAATATTATACAGCTAGTTAGAAGTACTCATTAAACAGATGTTTCTTACACAGATTAAATACTAGAAATTTGGATGCTGCATTTGTTATCAAACTCTCTATGATTCTTTTTTCAATAATGGATCAAAAGAAAACTAAAGAAAAATTCATTAACCCTTTATTCACCATTAGCCAGCTGACGGGCCCATTTTCCAAGCCCTATTTACATGACTGTAACTGTGTCATCGTTTATGCTAGGGAAAAAAATGTGAATGGTTTCAAAAAAAGAAAAGCTGATTCTAAAGCTAATGCTATCTGAACACAGAAAGAAAACTCAACTCTGCCTAGAATTTACCACGTGAGCTTTGTACTACTGTAACTCATCAACTCTTTGAGCTTGAGAGAAGTGATCTAGGTGTAAACACTTTTTTATACATTATATTTAGTACAGTTCATATTTAAACTTGATGTTGTGTTACATTTTGTTCGTTTTGAATATCAGTTTTCACTTAACTCGAAATCTGATCCTTTTTTAATTTATTTTTTCCCCACGTAAACTGTTGTTGCATTGCCATAACAATACAGTGATGTAGAATGACTGCCAGATATTGAAAGTTGAGGTTATTCTGAAAAAAAGAATGGCAAAAGCATTCACATATAGTATGATTTAAGACCCCTTTACAGACAAAATTACCAAATAAGGACTTGGTAAAAAAAAAGGGTTAAAGCACTAACACAATGCAAAGTTGCTGAATTTAGAAATTAATCAGTTGAAAGCTATTCTACCACAATACTGAAATTCCTTGCAGGACTGCAGGGTATATTGCTTGCTCTCTGCTGTTCATATTTCTGAAAATGAACAGGGAGACATTGGTTTCCAACCTTGTCGCATGCCACAATCACAACCCTTTTCCTTGCACCAATTTTAATTTTACAATCCTTGTTCCTTTTCCTGGATGCGATGTCATATATCAGCATTTCTGAGTTGCTGATGCACAAGTTCCCTGCATAGTTATCCGTCTTGCTTAAGCGTCGCCCGTCTTTGCTGCAGATTCTGTTCACGGTCTCCAGATCACTTTTATTGAGGAACGATTGCACTGTAGTTCTGCACCAGAGGTGTTCTTTTTTCAAATACCTGCATTAATAGAACAATATTTCAGTACATAGAGATAATAATATAATAATAATATTATTATCTGTTCTCTTATTTGTAAAACAATTCCACACACATAAAATGCTGAGTTTAATGACATCACATGAAGATGCTCATAAAGCAGCACCATGTGGTGTAGCAGCACTTAACCCTCTGAAGCCTGTAAGCTTTTACTTTAAAGGTTGTTTCCTACTGCACACAATAAAACTAAACTTTTTTGAATTATTTACTTTTAATTTACCTTTTCCAAGCATCTATGGAATTTCTGTCAAATTCCTCTTGAAGGATGTGTCTGCTTACAAATTCTTCATAATGACTTTTGGGACTTTTGTCCTGACACGGTGATGAAGGCCCCGCGGTCATGCTGATGCCCCCATCAATAAGGGCTACAGTGACGATGATGGTGATCAAGACAATGAATCTCATTTTATCTGCAGTTAAAAGGAGAGAAGGCAACAATCTTATGAGGTTGAAAAGAAGGCAACAGGACTTGGACTTGGAAGATATGTCACCCTCAGAGGATTCTTCAGTTACAAGTTTGTCCCAAAATGCACTGTAAAATAAATTTGAAAAAATACAGTATAGTTTTTATTTTTAACATGACTTAATATTTGCATTTTATTTAATATTACAATTATTCTCTGCTATGATATCACTAGTTTAACCCTCCTATGCTTTCAACTTTTTTGATTATTTTAAATTTATGGCACCTGTAAACAGTTGTTTTTTTTATATATGTGCTTTATAAATACATTTGACTTTGACTTCAAGAAACTTAAAGAAGTCCAGTTGCCTTTAATTGAAGGTACTTCCGCTGCACTGACCTGGATGACTCCGAATCTACACAGACAGAGAAGGCAATACTGATTAGCAAACATATTTTAAAAAGGATACACTCAACAAATCATTTAAAATAATGAATATGCTGTGCATTCAAATAAAAAAAAAAACAGCATCCAGAAACAAAATCAACATACAGTATCATATACGTTTTAACATCACATTGCAATATTGTACATTAGTGTTTGGTAACTCTTATATTACTGTAGGGTAGGATCATGTGCAGAGTGCCACTAATCGGTGTTCTTCCTTTAACATCTCAATACGACTCTTATATCAAGAAAAAAACGTGAGTACACAAGATTGCAAAATTACACAATTTCATCTGATAAATGAAATTTCAATATCATTAACTGTATAGGAAAATACGAGCCAGGAGACAGAAAAGTCATCTTACCTTTCCTTGTTGCTGTGGAGGACTGATATCACCTGGTGCTCTGGTGGGTTAGAAGTACTGCAACATCCTTTACTTGCTTCCTCTTTTTATCTTTTAGTTGTAACCAATCATCTTTCTCCAAATAACAGGAATCAAAACAGTCAAAGGCAAAGAAAAAGGAAGCATAAAAAAGTGCATCATCAAAAAGAAGTGCAGTGCAGATGGAGTGATTTCAGGTTATGAATAAATGAACCCGAACCTGTTTGATTTTTCTCAGATTACTACTGCACCAGACCTCGAGGAGACTAACTAATAGTATTGTAGACATACCAGTGCTGACATATTTAACCAAACTGACTAAGAATAATAATAATTCATGTTTATCTTTATTGAAAAATGCACAACGAGAGTGTAAAAAATAATCCAAACTTTCTGAGGACTATAAACATTTACAAGCATTAAATGACAAATCAGCAGGATGGTCCCTTTTACAAGAAACTGTGGTTCAGTTTTTCAAAACTCTACAAAACACAACTGAAAAGAGTAAACCGCTTTATCAAAACCCCACACAGCACAAAAAACACTCAACAACACTCAAAATCACATTTTCTCATCTCAAAACTGATTCCATGTCACAAATTCCAGTGTGTGCAAATATCCCGTTTCTCCGTTTAGTGTAGAGTTGTTTACCTGCATAGCATTTGCAGTACTACATGTAAGTGCAACACAAATCATTCTTTAGTAAAACTCAGTAATTTCACCTGAAGTGTAGGTGTAAGTGTAAGACTACAAAGTAAATGTGTGCTCAGATACAAAAAAATGAAACCATATTTATTTGGGAAAGGGAAATTACATCTAAACCTCATCTTATTCTCTCTCTCTCTCTCTTCTTCTTTGTTGGTGTTGCTTCATCTTCTTGCCTAACACCTGCAAAAGTTATTCTTGGTCTCTTTTATATTCTGACACATGACTGTATTCTCTTTCCAACTGAGTTTGCACATGTTTGCATGTTATATGCTTTGTCTCTTTGCTTAGTTACTTTTTGTGTTATTTTGGTAGTCCTTAGTTTTGCTTCCTTTGTCTCGCTTTGCCACCTGTTGCCTCTCATGTTGCCTCTCAACCAGCTGCCTCCACTTCCTCTCATTAGTCTCGGTGTGTGCAAATGCCTCGCCTTTACGTTGTAAATATATTACATTTATACAATACAATTATATTACATTATGTCTACACTCTGCTCCCGTTGCTCTTGTGGACTTTTGTAATGTCTTCAGATTTCTGGATTTCCAGTCAACATTCAAAGCTCACCTTGAGTTAAGACTCTATCTTAGTGTCCTTTCACTCACTGGTCATTAAATAAAAACCACTACTGTAAATAGAAATGACCTAAAGGCTCCAAATGTAAATCCACCTCTTGTTACTTGTGGTTTTCTGGTTGTCTTGCCATTTTTAAGGAGATACTTCAAAGTTTCCCTTCAGGCATATCCTTCACTAATAACAGTTTTTATAATAATTATTAACGTAATGAGTCTTTGCTAATAATGTAAGATATGCTTACATAACCACTTCTAACACTAAGCATACGGTGCACTCTGAGGTGTAGTTAAAACAAACAATCAAACAAACAAACCGTGTGATCTATTGATTCTGTGGTCAAATCACAAATGTCTCCGAAACACTGAGGAAAGCCACCGACTGAAACATCAGTTTCTTTCTGCTGGTATAAAAAGTATAACTGTGGATTTTGATCTCTAAATCTGAGATGCCAACAACTGTTATGCTTCATGATTTATGTGGTTTAGGTCAGCTTTTTTAATCATACTGGCCCTGTCATTAACCCAGTTTCTGTTTTGAAAATGTGTAAGAGGAGCGCTCAACTGCCATGCTGAGAGAGGAGAGTTTGGAGGGGTCAGTTACCCAGGCATGAGCAGGACACACAGCAGACCTGCTAAAACTTTTTATTTTAATTTCAATATAGTGGATGCTGATGTTGCACACATCTGAGGCAAAATGATTATAATAACACAGAGCTCAGCAGCAGCTTCTGTATTGGTCTCACAGCACTACAGTGACTATGAATGTGGAGCTAATGTCACTGTAAGGCAGAGCTTCACAGAAAAATATAGCATTAATGTTACTAGTCTAAAATTTTCTCTTAACATTAGTGAGTGCTAAAAAGTGTCTGGCCAATTCACTTTCACAGGAAGTGTTTTCTAAACTTTGCTTGCATGGGTGAAATGAAGAAATGAAACAGATTGTAGGGTTCCTCACTGTTATTCTAAGAAAGAGTCAAGCTAAAAAAAAATCTGAAAAATCAGGTGGCCCTTAAAGCCTTTAGAATTCAGACATAGCTAAACCACAGTGTGCTGTAGCTTATTAAAAATGTAGCTAATGTAAAATGTATTTTTTTTTTACTAATGTCAGCTGCAAACTTGCTTCTCTAAAATCCCTGCACTCCTAGGGCTAAAGGAAGAGTAAAGGAGACAATATACAGCTGGTTTCATTAAGGTTTGGATTTATTCAAATTACAAAATAAATAAAACTAAAATCGTAAACATATTTCATTCTTTAATCATTACAAACACAGTTAAAATATTAAAAAATATTCCCTAGATAGAAGTTTGTTTGTTTCTTGTCTATATCTGTGTAAAACATATTTCTTATATGCTGTAAATGGATTATTTAAAGTGACTCATGTAGACTACAGTTTACAGGATTGAAACTGCCCAGTGAGACAAATTGTTCAACAGATGTGTGAAGTAACAAGGAGGGTCTGTGGAATTAAGCATCTTGTAGACTAAATGCTTGAGGTAGTGGTTAAAATCAGCTTTTCCCAAACACGGAACATAAGTATGCCATTAGAAATCATTGAGTGTGCCGTGGAAGATTATCCAATTTCACCTGATTGGTACTCTTAGCAAGTGGCGTGTTGTGACAGGCTGAACAATTACATTCTGTAGTAGCGGCCGGTAATAAACCAGTCCTCATAAAGGAACAGTGCTCTTTAATGAAATCAGCACAGACTTTACATCGTAGAGGTAACAGGGAGACACAACAAGTTAACAGTTAGCCGTCTAACTATACTCTTAACTCTAAAACTTTACCAACTCCACTTTACTCTTATTTCACGACACCACCCTCTAGTGGTGCAATATGGCACGATCATTACAGGACACAACACATTCTCATCCACCAGATCCACTTAATTGTACTGCCCTTACCACCATCAAGATGAAGATGAAGAAGAAATACAAAAGTACAAAGTCGAGCTGCGAGTGAGACAAAACTGCAGGGAATAGCGATTACTAAATAACTGAAAACAAAAACCGTCAATCTGGCCTGGGTCCTAGAGAGAATTCCAACCCAGATGGCCCTGGCTTTAATAGTGGAAGAAAGCAAAAGAAAAAGTAAAATCATGACAACATTATCTTGCCTTTGGATTCTCATACACTGGAGAACCAACTGAGCCCATTCTGCTACGCCTGGTTCCAAGCAAACTTAAACACCATCTCCAGACAAAACACCCATCACTTCAAGCGTGTACAGACTGAGACGCAAGCAGCTTTAATGAGGAAAACCACTAATAAGACCAATAAAGCACTTAAAGCTAACAAGTTGCTGAATTGCAAAAATGCATACATGTTTGCACCGATGGAGCAGCTGCCATGCTCGGGCACACTAAAGGATTTGTAAACGGAGTGAAAGAGCAACATCTAGATGTCATTGCAATGCATTATATTCTGCACCGGGAAGTACTTGTTGCCAAGACTGCAAGAATCAAGAACTTAAAGTGTTTTTCACAAACCAGAAGGACGTCAAGTTACTCTCAAGGGACCAGTGGTGTACAAGACTGCTGTATCTGGCAGATATATTTGAACATCTGATTGACCTGAACACACAAATATAAGGCTGAAATAACAAATTGCTCACAAGTAAAATATACGGGATTTGGTTGAAAGGTGCAGCTCTGGAAACAACATGCTTAACGTGCCAACCTTAACATGTTGACACACACCTAGATATGACAGGGTGTCAATAGTGGTGGATTTTGTGATTTTTCTAATGTGAAATATGTGCTGTGGTTCCAAAAGGTTGGGAAACTCTGGTTTATGTGAACACAACCAATAACAAGAGAAGAATCCTTATTAAATCATCCCTTTGCACATAATCATAATTAACAGTATTTAGAGTGCATCCCCATAATATGTATACATTTGCATTGCTAGCATTGCTATATAGTGCATAAAAGAAAATTCTAAAACCCATGCCTTTATTGTACCTTCATTGATTCATGTTATCATTATAAGAAAAGAACATGGAAACCCAGGCAATCAAATTCCCACTTTAATATATATAATGTCTATAACTGATGCATTCACTGCTCCAAAACCAGTGCATGTGATTACTACTGCTTTTCCATAGCAGATATAATCAAAGGATCGCTGTTTTTCTCATCTGGTTTCAGATGGAGACTGAAGTACGGGAGGATCTCACCACCAAACGAACACTCAGTAAATGAATAGATGTGAGACTGAGACGTCACATCATAAAAGGACACGAGCCCTTCTTCATAATCTACATACACCCCGACTTTCCGAGGTTTCCCTTTAAATGGAAGGTGCACGGGCGGTGTTGTCCGGACTGCATATTTTTTGTCTCCATAAAAGACAATAACCCAGTAACCTTTGTCAGGGGTCACTAAAAATTTCCCCTTGCGGTAAGCATCACATCTGGCCACACCCAGATCCCACCCGGTCTTGTTGCTGACCTCCACCTCCCAGTATGATTTCCCTGATTTCAGCCTGTTGAGCCCCAGGACACTTCCAAATATATCAGACCTCTGGGGAGAATCAGGATCTTTTGCTGTTTTTCCACCTTTTCTCACTTCTTTCCCATTATCAGAAATTACAAGACTTGAGTGTGCAGAAGTCGGGTCCAGCTTCACGTCCACTACAGTCAAAAGAATACACTTAATTAAAAAAACTGAACCATGTGGTAAGTAGATCTATAAACATCACACATAGGTCAACACATAAAAATCACTCTTTATTCCTTTTTTTAATCAACATTTTTGTTGAAGGGCTCGATCACACCAAAATATGGCACTAAGTATTGTTGGAGTCCAATCAGACTGACCTTTCCAGACCTCACCGTAACAGAGAAGACTTACTAAATAAAACAGGTTGCTTAGCCAGCTAGGGCTTTAATTTGTTTTATTGTTAATGTTTTTTAATGTTATTTGTCTAATATCTGTGCTAGATTTCAATTCTCACAATATTCAAATGCAACAAATTCATTTTGTTGAATTTTAGGAAAAAGATGGATGGGTTGCCCACCCAGTTCAGAAACAACATACTTGTGTTATATGGTTTCTCTATATCACCAGCTCTAGGTATCAACAGGATAACAAGTGAAAAATAATAAATAAATTCTGGATACTATTAAACTGATCTTTGCCATTATTTTCTAAACAAACGCAGAAAATTACATGAGAAAATAATATCCTAGATTGGGGAAGTGCATACTAAATTGTGCTTAGAAATTACTTAACTTTAGCAAAAGAACAAATTCAACTCTAGAAATTAAAAACATATTTAAAACTGAAATCAAAGGCTTTTATTCTGAAAACTGACTTACTGTATCAAACTGATGTCTAATTTTGAACATGTCATTATTATTTTATAAGCATATTGGTTTTCCTTTAAAAGGAAAATTTAAAATAAAACAGGGCTTTTATGTTGAAAATCTGGTGCACTGTCATGGTCCTGGGTCATTTGACCCAGCGTTTTCTGTTTTCTATTATTGTAATATATTCTGGTTGTGGTTTCTAGCTCATTGGTTTTGGTTTGGTTCTTCTTCAGTTTAGTGTTAGTCATCCCTACCTGTGTGTTCCCTCTATGTAAAGTCTGTTTCTTTGTATGTGTGAGTTCCTGTTTTATTTTGAAGGTCAGTGTCTCAGGTTATTGTATTCTGCTTTTATATCTCTCAGTCTCGTCAGCTCCAATTTTCCCCAGCTGTGTCTCTTCCTGTTTCTCATTCCCTGATTGCCTCTTTGTGTATATAAGCTCTGTGTTTTCTGGTGTGCGTTGCTGGTTCGTCTGTGTATTTCCCAAGTCGTTTCCCTGAATCTCCCTGCATCTCCCTGCATCTCTACTTCTGGTTTGTTTCTGTTAGTTTTCCAAGTTTAGGTTTTGCTTAGTTTCCATGGTCACCCTTGTCGTATCTGTTTGTATCACAAACTCAGTGCATCTGAGCTGCCTGCATAAAGGGTCCTTTAATAATTTACGCACGGCTTGCCCACCAAACTGTGACATGCACACCTGTTCCCTGTTTTTACTCACTGTTAACATTGTTTTTATACTGCTGTAATTTTTTTTTTAAATACGCACCTGCAAATGTAGAAATCCTCTCGAGGTCTGTGGAAACACACATTTGAGTAAGCTGCAGTATGTCTAAAGTTAAATTAATACAAGTCACGAGAGACCAAAAGACTTACCTTTGGATGCGAGTTTTTCTATTTCCTGGCCAATTTGCTTCATCATGGCTGAAGTCGTACCTCGCAGTGTCCCGAAGAAGAGTGAAGTGTTGTCACATAAAGTTTTCCAGTTAGCAGATTCTTTCAGGCCTGTTACAGGAGAAAGCTGTGCATGTGTGCAAAGGTAAAAGTTAGCTTACAGCAGCCACGATTAATTTGAATGAATCAGAAATAACACTGAAAATGCACAGATGTTGTAAATGAAACTTTTCCTCTTTTAAGGGAATTTATACTCCAGTAGATGGATCTCAGATCCTTGAGGTTCACCTCCAAGTCTGGGTTGTTGTCTAGGTCATCAGTGGCTTTTTTGAGCACATCAATTTCTCTTTGCAGCTTGTGGGTGAGATCTTGTGCTTCTCTTTTCACTTTCCGTCTCCTAAAGATGACAGAGAGGGCACGTGGGAATCCATTTTATTAAAACATAATGCAGCAAAGGAGCACAAAGAATCCTTGCGATGTTAAAATGTTCTTCAACGATGCTGACAGACTAACTTCTACTGAGCCTCACAGGACCAACCTGTCCTCCAGAGTCTGGCATGCTTTCTCTTTAGCATCCTCCACAATTTTCATCACCTCTGAGAAGAAACTGTTGATCTCCAGCCATTCGGCATCCAAGCTACCCTGAATAGCCATAAGAGAGTAACGGCGTCAAAGCAATATCAAAATAAAGGATTTTCTTTTTTTTTTTTAAATGTTGCGGTCTTTACATTGCAGTTTATTTCAGATGATTTGACCTCGGCCATCTTGTGGTCTCGGGAATCAATTTTCTGCCGTAAATCAGCTTTCATCTTTTCTTGTCTTTCCTTGAAAAGGGACAATGGAAAATGTTAAAATACTCAAAGTTTATACTAGCAGTCATGTCAGCAGCTCTGTGAGTCACTGCGTAGTTTGGATTTGCCAGTACTAGAGTCACACATTTTTCAGGTTTGTCATAAAAAAGCATTAGTTACGTGAGCCATGTCACAAATGTTAACCTCCTGGTGAAGCTAGAAAAACAGCCAGTTCATTACCTAACTGTTAATGTGTTTATTTCATGTGTCTAATGAAGAGCCAATAAAGTGCAGTTCTTGTAATGACCACTTAAGGCTGGCTCAAGTGGTCATTAAACCGCCCAATAATTTTCTTCTGCACCTGTTGTGTGTTCATAGTTAAACCATACAGCATTTCAAAGCTTGTTTACAGTCTGGCACACAGAAAGAACAGTTTAGGTTTTATCTAAAGATAGTTTCCTGCAAATCTGGATCGTGACCGATCTAACTGCATACTGGTAAGGTTTGAAGCTGGGCCTGTGGTGGCCTTGGTTCAAAGTGTGCAGTCACAGGCAGCCGTAGCCTGTTGATGTCTCTGAGGCTTTACCTCAAGTAATCTGAGTATTTGAACTCCACCTCTGTGCTTCGTCTAATGGAATTATCCGACAGGATTGTCTGTGAGGTACTACCTTGTGCTTCAGTTTTGGAGGATGAAACTCTGGTAATGAATGACTGTATATTCACTGTGTTGAAACTGCAGTACCTTTTGTCGCCTTTTAGCCTTCTCTCTCTCCCGTTCTCTCTCCCTTTCCCTCTCTAGTTCTCTCTCTCGCTCTTCTCTCTCTCGTTCTTGTCTCTCTCTTTCTTGTCTTGCTCGTTCTCTCTCTCGCTCTTCTTTCTCTCTTTCTTGTCTCTCTCGTTCTTGTCTTGCTCGTTCTCTCTCTCGTTCTCTCTCTCGTTCTTGTCTCTCTCGTTCTTGTCTGTCTCGCTCTTCTCTCTCTCGTTCCTGTCTCTCTCGTTCTTGTCTTGCTCGTTCTCTCTCTCGCTCTTCTTTCTCTCTTTCTTGTCTCTCTCGTTCTTGTCTTGCTCGTTCTCTCTCTCGCTCTTCTCTCTCTCGTTCTTGTCTTGCTCGTTCTCCCTCTCGCTCTTGTCTCTCTTGAGCCCCTGTAAGAAAAGAAGATCAGTGTTATCATGTTGTTCTTCAGAGTCTTGTTCCTGCCATGAACTAACTTAAACATCTAACTGTGCATATTACTGTGGTTGTCTGACTGGAGGATCAGACAACCCTCCAGTGATCAGTTATCAGCTATGTGTTTTTGTCTTTGTTTTTTCAGTGCAGAAACTGTAAAAACCAAGCCATAGTACATATTAAATATCATAGGAGATGGCAAAAAAGAAATCATGTTTGATGAAACTGTAGATTTAATTGATGTAAGTTTGACAAAAATGGGGCAAATGTTCTAAAAAAAGTAATTATCTAAAACATGAAAATAGATTATCACTGTAAACCAGTGAGTTTTAGTTAGATAGTCACACCCCGACCCTGTAGCAACACAAACTGACCACTGTACAAACACATTGGTAGACTCACTATAATCCAGACTCATAGACATGCCCATCGAAGGCTCTCGTCTGATTAGAGATCCCATAAAGGCCGGCATAGGATGGAAACTAGATTGCCCACTTTCAGGGATCCTCATTCCCTTTGGTGTGCAGCCCATCCTTCCCTGGTGAACTCTCAGGCCATGGTAAGTTGGGAAAGACCGGCCGCAGTGACAAAAGTGTTGCTCCATGTTGGATGAGTTGAGTATCTGTAGGGGACTGATAAGGTGCAAACAAGCAGGTATAAAGACATGCACTGTCCAGAAAATGTGATCAGTAGATTTTGACTTACAGTGTATTATTTTTCATTGTGCATTATTTTTTCAATCTTAATGGAGGAAGAATTAAATAAGTAATCTGTGATCCACCCATGAGGGTGATTCAACACAAATTCATATAATAATAAAAAAATGAGCTAGAACTGAAGTTTTATGTCTTGGGGAGTTTTGAGGATTTTTTTTTAATTACAGCTATTGTAAAATGTCTGAATTTAAATCTCTAAATCACTTATATTGTAGTCATGGAGTATTTGATGTCAATCTGGAAATGTGTGGACAGTGATTAGGCACCCTCTAGTGTTACAGATTACATGTTACAGTCTTTCACACAGAGCCAGATGAAAACAGGAAGTTAAATAGGGAAAGTTCTGTTTCTGTAACATTATAGCTTCAAACAGTTTTCAGTAATAAACTAATAAATGCCTAGTAAAATAAAATTAAAAGCAACAATCAAAATAACTTGTGGTTTTATAGTAATCCCAATCAACTTGAAGTAGCTAACAGCATATTTAGACTACATTTAGCTATATAATGTTATAACACGATGTTTATTAAGCATATATGCAGAATTTGTTTTTTAATTAAGTTGAGTTACTGATTGAATCATCACAGTTCTAATACACACTATACTCACAGTGTCTGCATAATCTATTTTTAGAGTTCGACAATGGATGTTATTATATTTTATTTGAGTCAACCCAAGTTCATTTCTCTACACACCTACACACATAACTCATGCATAGCTGTGCACATACCCTATACCCTGGATCAGGATCAATGATAACAACTTGCTGTTATACAACTTGTGAAACACTAGACATACAGTCTAAAGTTATGTATTTTAATTTACATGACTTTAGATAACATCTAAGCAAAGCCCAAGGCACAATGATTTTTCTTTTAAACACATTCTTAAACACACATATACCACTGCAGCATGTCATTCACTGGTCTTTTCTTTTGCAGTCTGTGTTTTGTCCTGTCTTACACTCTCTTTCTATTTTCCTTTCACTTTCTCCTCACCTCCCCAACTGGTTGAGGCACTTCTTGCCTGGAGGACTGGTTCTGCCGGAGGTTTGTCCTGTGGAAAGGGAGCTTTTACTTCCCACCATTGCAGTAGTGCTTACAAATGGGGAATTTCTGGATTATTGAGGTTTTCTCTAGAATATCAAAGTCTTTACCTCACATTGTAAAATGAATTCTTATTTATTTATTATTAATTCTTTAGTTTATGCAGGAATAAAAGTGAGTTAACAAGCAATTAATGTGATGATTAAAAAGTTGGTGATTTACTCGATATTTCTTTGTACTGTTTTATGAGTGAAACTTGAATCAATGATTAAAATCCTAGGAAATGTTGTCTTAAATGAAACTCCAAGTTTTTATGTGTTAAGATGCATCACAGATTTTTTTTTAAATTCAATCTAGTGTCAAATGCTTGAATTTTAATCTCTAAGTCACTTATATTTTACTAACGGAAAAATAAACCTGGATGTTTTTATAATTTGTTATAATATTATCTATAGACACAGATACTATATATATATATATATATATATATATATATATATATATATATATATATATATATATATATATATATATATATATATATAATATTATATATATATTTTTTTTTTTTTTTTTTTTTAAAGAACACAAACGAACAAAATTAAATTTTAAAGACGCTTAAACACACTTATCTGCCCAGCAGCCTACCTGTGCTCCTGACAGCGGTGCTCCACTGTGTGACCTGTCACCTGTTGTTGCATCTTTTTAATGCATTGTCAGTTTTTCAGTTTCATTTCAGTCAAACCCGAAACTTTTCCACCAATGCACAAAGGTGGAGCTACAATACATTTCTCTGATATACTTCTGTGTTTTGGAAACACCATTAAAAGTAAAGCTGTAATACAGAAAAAACTGAACATCTTTATTAAAACTTTTAAAAGTGACATACAAATAGTAGCAGTGAATATACATTTTGTTTCCTCAAATTTTACTCTACTTATACTTAAAAGAAGTAAAAATATCACAATTCAAAACTTATCCAAATCCGACTTCGGAAAAAATCGCCGTAAAACAAGAAACTGTACTTAAGCTGCGAGAAACCGCCTCTGTCCGCCGATCAATGGACCCTGACCCTAACCCTTTAATAAACACTAAGCAGAATTGATATTGTCCTTGCAACATTGGAATTTCATAAATGCACGAATGGCTTGGCGCGCCAAAGAATAACGTCACAACAATGTGATTGGTCACTTGCAATGTTGATCCCGAAACAACATTTACTATGTTGTTCCAGGAACAACACCAGCATGACGATATCAGATCATCCAGTCAAAGCTATTCAATGGTCACTAAAAATATCTGACAGATTTAGTCAGCCACTCTGTGGAATCTGAAGCTAAATTCCTTTTTGTCACATGAATGGAGGTCATCAAACACACAAGGCTTGGTGTGCAGACACTCCTTATTTTTTGAGCGTGACAGGAGGTTCATATTCTCTGGTCCAATTAAACGTTGAACACAAAAGTGTGCTGTGTGTAACACTGTGTGAAAATGGTCTCTGAGAACAGACTGGACATTAAGATGCACACTGAAATAGCAGTAGAGTTCCCAAACAAAGTAAAGTGAAGTAAGACTTAACAAACAAACAGTAATTGTTAGAAATGAGTCTGAACTGTGATATTGTAGAGTGACACAAAACTTCCACATTAAAACTAAAATGAAATAAATAAAACCTACGACGCCACAATAGAACAAAACATAGCAAATGTTTAAACTGAGAAAATGTACCATACCAAGACAAATATTGGCTCATTATAAGTTTGATGACACGAACAAGGCTCAGAAAAGTAGGGACAGGGCCGTGTTTACCACTGTGTAGCATCCCATCCTCCTTTAACAACAGTCTGTAAATGTGTGGGACTGAGAAAATATGATATAAATATGATATAGGATTCTAGCTGCTCAAGAGTCCTCGGTCTTCGTTGTTGCATTTATTGTTTCATGATGTTCCAAACCTTTTTAAGGAGGTAAAGGGTCTGGACTGCATGCATGTCGGTTCAGAACTCAGACTTCTACTCTAGTCGTGCTGGTGTAGCTTATGTGTAAGTTCGATGAGGAAGATCTGGAGTCTACATCTGTCTGCTTTCCCACGTGTTGACAACTAATCTAAGCTTTAAGTCACTTTCATTTTCCAACGCTGTCAAGCTAATTGTGACATCACCGATCTAGTCCAATCATCTTTCTGCCAGCTTTCTTCAGCCCAATCAGCCTTCACTCCGCCTACTTTAAATCTCACTTTCACATGACATCTGACATTCTCCCTTGCAGATGCCTTCGTGCAACCCAGCTCCTCTTTGTCACTGCCTCTCCCTCATCACTCAGGCTTCATCCAAGCCTCCATAAAAATTCCTTCATGCTCTAAAACCTGTATATACCTTTCCACATTAAGGTGCCTTTCCAAAACAGGCTGGTAACAAACAAGGCGGGATAACAAAAAGAATGCTTTCTCTAATCAGGGTGAGTAGAAACACCTTGGAAAAAAAAGTTGAAAATAATTGAAGGTAATGAGGGAGGATGCAATTCTAAAGACAAAGCACAAAGGACACATAGCTAATAAAATGAAAGACAGAAAATCTAAAAAGGGAAATGTCTAACGCAGAAAGTAAAATGTGATAAAAACAAAAGGACTTTGGAGAGGAGACTGATCCATGAAAAATGGTAGAAACAAAAGGTAAAAAATCAACACTACTACCAAATGCAGCTATAATCATATAACAATACCAAAATCCAACTTCGTAGTTCAAAACTAACAATGAATACCAATGAAAGCCAAATAAAAACAGATATCATTACAGCAAAGTGTTGCAGCTTTAAGGCAGGGATGACTCCGGGAGTTGCTTTCTCACTGCATATGCTTTATTTCACAATCAGATCGATAACAAAAACATACAGCAGCTCCTCTCCAACTCCTAGCCCTTGCTGCGGTGGAAAAAGAACGACTCCAATCCCCTTCAAGGAACATATGTACAAAAGAGTTTTCCTGACACACCAATGGGGCGTTCAATGCCATCTTGTAAATATGAGTACTCTGGCAGAATAACAGTTCAAATGAAAAATACACCAGAACAAACAAGCAAACAAAAAAAGAAGTGTGGGGTACCTTTGAACCAATGAACAAGTATAACATTTATACTTTTTAACATAACCCGACCCCGTCAATATGTGTATCTCTCACAAAAGCTTAAAATGAAAACTATGTTTATATGGTCTTACTTATGATGGTATCATGATGAGGTTTCATGTATTTTTCTCTTTGTATAGCTGCAAATAAACTGTAGCTGAAAGTGCATTTAGAAGAAATGTAACTGTTCCTTTTACATGTGGATTACATTTAGGGACCAGTTGATCAAATCCATAATTCCTCTTTTAGGTTTTAGAGAACAGACTGTGAGAGAGTGTTCCAGGGAAAAGTAATACAAAAAACACGAGACTAGACAAGGACATAAGAGGCTAAGCAGGGAAGCTAAGGGAGAGGAGGAGGAGGAGAGGAGAAAAGTGCGACCGCCTTCGTCAAGAGCAAGAGACGAAGCAATGTTGAATATTATTCACAGGAAAAAACAACTACACGTAAAATAATCACACCGTGACGCCTCTGCCTTTCTAAATGGAGGGACAGTAACTGCGTGTGTATATGTAAGCGTGTAAAACCTGCAGATAGTCAGATTAACAGTATTTTGTCTCTATCTGCCATTCTGCAATTCATCTCATGTAAACAATAACGTGCTCGA
>NW_024583623.1:0-15518 GCF_018398535.1 Haplochromis burtoni
AAGAAGTTTGGAAGAAACCCAAAAAAAAAAAAAACCAACTCTGCTATAAGACCATGACACCTGAAAGAACATATTTACATAACATGCAGGTACGGCGTGACGCAGGTGCTCATGATGCAGGTAGGCAGCAGATTGTGCATTTTGGAATGTTAGTTTATTTAAGCTTATTCACTTAAATAAGGGTAAAAAGCTTGCCTTTTTCCAAAGGGTAGAATCACCTTTTTATTTATTTTTGATTAAAGATTTTTTAAAAATTGTCATTTGACAAATAACACAGTTTAACAGGTACTTGGAGGTTCTTATTTCTGCTTGAATGTACTTACATCTGATTATTGTTTATTAACTTCTCATTTAAATATCACAGAATCAAGGTTAACATGGGAATAACATTTTCCAATCCTCAGTGTCAACGTTCAAATAGTCTTCCGTATGATGCAGTTAGTATGTAGGTCTATTTACAAAGAGTAGTTATGTAGCATGTGAAAAGGATGACAACATGTCAGTTTAGTCAGTTAAATTCTCTATATTTACCAGGCAGTGAGCTTTGCATTGAGCTTAAGTAGACTGTGATACAAATGCACTTGTATATTTTTTGCAGCATGTATACAGTAATGGACTGGTATGAGAACACTGGAAATGTAAAAGATGGTGTGAAATTTGTAAAATTTCTCCTGTGTGATTTATTTCAGTGCTGCTGCACTTTGATCATGAGTCAACATTGCAGTGTTTGCTTTTGCTTTAACACAAAATAGAAGTTGAACTCAATGCACAGATTCCCACTGATTATTCTCTAAATCAGAGACATCTGTTGTGTTGTAATAGAAATTGTTGTGCATTGTGTTTGTGATGAAATGGATAAAATGATGTTAATGCAAGTGCAACTCTGCTTAATTTTCTTTTTTATAAGGGTTGGCTTTTCCCCTCAGTTCAATGAGATGTCTTTAAGCAGAGTCATGCTGGGAGGCTTAGGTGAAGGGCCAATCATGTGGTCTCCTGACATGACAGCCTTATAGTGGATTTAAAGTGTCCAGTAGTGTTTGAGCCATCTATCTAGCATCTCATTTTTCAATCCATAAATGTCTTAGATTGCACTTGAGAGGTACCAAAAACGTGTATTTTAAAGCAGTTTTCTGTGTAAAGAAGAAGCCAATTCACCCAGGATTAAACATTGACTCACATATTTGCTTTTGGAAAGTTGTTGACTCTTTTCTGACCTGGCCACAATCTGAATGCACAACGTGACTAACAATAGGACTACAAATTAATTCTGTGGTTGTTGGTTTTCACTACAATGTTAAGATTGTAGTTAAAAAAGTACAAAATACACCAGGTCAGGGTCCAAGGCTTTTAGTCAAACTCATATAAAAAAAACTTTGCTTTTAGGGTCTTACCCTGTAAATGATTTCTGTTAGCTTACTGGGGTCAGACAGGGGCTTTTCATAGGATTAAACAGTGGCTGGCTTTAGGAACTGTAAAGCTAAGTAAAAATTCATGTTGTTTCTCAGCTGAGGACTTAAAAGACTAGCAGAAACAGGGTTGTCATACTTACAAGTGTATTTGAGGTCTTGTGAAGTCTTTGTTCTTGAGCCACTAATACAGTCACAACAGCAACATGAATATGCAACATGAAGCACCAAGGAATTCAACATAAATGTGGCATGTCAACAAACCAAATGCAAAATGCAGCTTAATATAATGTGGTTAATACTTATTAAATACTTGATGAGTTCACTTTATCTGAGAAAATCTATATCCCGAGAAAAAACAACAAGACAAGTTCCAACAAGAATCTCATGACAGTTGGAAAACAGTTGGTATTTCCCCACATTCTGCAATGTATAAGCTGTGTACTGAACAATGCCCAGCAATGTGGCTTAATGTGTGTCCCCAGTGATCTAATGGACAAAGTAAGCCAGGGATTGTGGGTTTGTGGTTATTTGCAGTAGCATTAAAAGTAGAAGTGGTCCATGGATAGTGTATATATATAATATAATATATATATATATATATATATAATATATATAGATAAGTATGTGTATATATATATTATATATATATATTATATATATTATATAATATATATATATATATATACTCACATATATATATATATATATATATATATAATAATCTGACAATACATACTTTTTTAGGGGCTTTTAAATGTGTGGTGACGCTTATATGTAGAGCTTTGTGTCATCTGAATAATTTAGGTCAGAGTTGCTGTGATGTTCCAGTTCTGATGCTCACAGACGTCAAATAGCAGAAGCCTGATAGAATTACCTTATACTACGGTTTCTGGATCTTATCCTTCTGTCTTACTACATATCTTAATAATAGCATTCTGTAAAGACGGCCTTTATAGTTTCTTTTCCAACTATTTATTTATGAGTGAAGTATGTATGTGTATATATGTATATATTGTACTATTCTTAGTTAGTGTATTGTCTGTCTTGTCTTAATGTTGGTTCGAAAATGGAGCACTGTAACAAAAAATAATTTCCCCCAGGGATTAATAAAGTATTCTGATTCTGATTCTGATTTATTCTTAAAATATGACCTAAGATATTGTAATTTTAAGATAAATTGCAATAATTATTGTCCCTACATTTCCAAAAATAAAAAAAATGCTGAATTGATATGCTCTTCTGTTGTCCTTCCAGGAGAATGACCATGACATTGAGAAACAAGGCTTTGAAAACCTGGCCTACGAGTATGGGAGCCAGACTGAGCTCTGCCCTCCACCTAAAGCTGCCTCAAGAGCAGCTTTTAAACTTCAGCGGATCACCTCTGAGCATGAGGTCCACATCATCCAAACCAGAATCTGCAGCCTGAATGGAATAATTGCTGTCACATGGTCTGTACCCAACAGTTTGGCCAAGGTGGACTATGATGCTTCAGTTATTCCAACCAAAGAGATCGCCCTGGAACTACAGACCTTGGGATACAGCGTGGAGTCTGTGGTGCAGATCAGGGTGGATGGTATGCACTGCCAGTCCTGTGTGCGGTCCATTCAGGGACAGATCGGGGAGCTGCAGGGGGTTTCACATATTCAGGTGTCTCTTCAGGACAAAGCAGCGCTGATTGTTTTTCAGCCTCTTCTAGTCACACATGAAGAGCTGAGAGACAAAATTGAGGACATGGGCTTTGATACTGATTTGTTATCAGAGGACCCATCAGTAGAAGATTTAAGTTTCTGGCAGAAAAAGGAGGTGGATGCCTCCACCCAGACTGTAACCATTTTGATTGGAGGGATGACTTGCAGCTCTTGTGTGCAGACAATAGAAGGGAGGATCTCTCAGATGACTGGAGTGCGGTTCATAGCGGTGTCCCTGGAGGCGGAAAAGGGAACAATAACCTTTGATCCCTATTTGACAGAGCCAGAGCAGCTCAGGGCAGCTATTGAGGACATGGGCTTTGACGCCTCACTTAAAGGTAGGTAACAAAAATAAATGTTTGCTTAATGAAGCTTTTAAAAAAAAATATTATTTTAGGATTATTTCAGTTTTCTTTTTCAGTGTGTCAAATCTTAATAAATAGTGAGGGTGACAACTGACTGAACATCCAGGGAACAGTTAGCATTTGTTTTTGCCATCCTGTTTTTCTTTAACATCTTACTTGAGCTCCGCAGCACTTGGTCCAGATCACAACCTAAAGATCCCAGAACTTCTCCAACATAAAGGGACACAAACACTCAGGAACTAGATACCTTACCCATTAGTTCACATGGTAGCAGGTGTTAGCTTGACTCCAGCTGATCAGGCTTGGACAAGAAGTTGTGCATTTTAATTTATTTTGGGTAGAATTTGGCACAGGTTGGTGCATTTTTTCCCTATCCCTATCTTTCCATTTCTGAGTTTGTACATCATTTCCCCAAATCCTCTCATCTGGTCTCAGTGCCTCTCACCAGAGATGCAAGAACAGTAGCACAGCTGGATCATCTGACCAATTTTTAATTTGTTATGGCCCACTGCTGTATTGGCTGATCTCAGGTGTCAGGGCAAGACAGAAACAAGAGGTAAAAAGTAAAAAAGTAAAGTCTACATTTTATGCAATATAATAATAATAATAATAATAATAATAATAATAATAATAATAATAATAATAATAATAATAATAATAATAATAATAATAATACTTATTAAAGGCATACACAGACCAATGGGATGATCATGAAAAACAACTCTCATGCCTCAGTGGCACCTCATCTCTTCATCTGCTATTTCTGTCAGGCAAGGAGTGAGTTGGGAACTCAAGTATCTTTGAACTAGTTTTTACACCCGAGGTATAAAAGCACTCATTGTTTGATGTCCTTGGAGGGGTTTGCTTTCATTTAGGAAATGTCTGCCATTAACCGTAAAATCGCGTACATGCTATCTAAAGGGTTTCTTAGAAGAGGTATGTTGTTTAGAGTAAACCAGAAACTCAACGGTTACTCTGGGAACCAGACAACTGTACTCCTCAGTGAAACTCTGAGAGGCCTTATCCTTACCAGGGCTTTAATTGCAGAAACAGCCTGCCAAGATGAGGGATTAATGCAGGCAGATTATGAACAAATTCTTTAATTTCTCTTTATCTTGCTCAGCTCTCAGTGTCAGGTTTTATTGGCCTCTATTGGCCTCTTATTGGGATAGAAGTTATATATCATGTGGTTGTATATCATATGCCAGTGAGCTGTAAAAAAGTCTATCCAAATTTCTCAAACTAAGCAAATGCTTGGTTATTTTCTCTTCTGCATTATCTGTTTAGCAGAAGGTGTGGGAGAAGATTGTGGACTTGAAGTAAAAAAAATAAAATAAATCCAGCTTGCTTTAGAAATGCCATTCATGCTCGTTTCCAATTCTGTGCTTTGAAGCTATATGAGAATTAAACAATCAAAAATCATTCCTGTTTACTTTGTGCGCCTTATATTTCCAGTACAACAGGGAATCATGCCACCTGCAGATGTTCTCTGACGACCGAGTTGTTAGTTCCTACCATGTTATCCAATCCATTAATCCATTTGTTTCTCTGTGAAGGCATACAATGTTTTAAAGAGTTCAAGCAAACAAGTAACTTATGTTCCTATTGCTTTAAAGTTTGGAGATGACCCATGGAAAATAAGGCTTTTTCCTAATTTGTGTGAACCTGACCGTTGACCTTGAAGCATTAAATACTAAAGTTTTATATCTTTACCCTTGTCTTCTATAAGCTATGAAAGTTTGACATTTTAAGATATATTCATGCATGTGTGATTTTGCAAAACTTTATGGCGTCACTGTGATGCCTCTCCAGGCATTTTCACAGGATATATTACTTGATATTATTCCTTGAAGTGTTTTTTCCAAGGTCAACTTTGACCTTAAACAATAAGTGTCAATGTTAGATACTTAGCCAACCTAGGTACTCATGTCCCACAGGGCCTAGTATATTGCTGTGAAATCTGAAAAATTATGGGTGATATAAAGATTTTACTAACTTTCACATCTGGTATGACCTCGACTTTGACCGATTTTCTTGAAAATTAAATCACCTTGAGCTGTTATTGGTATCTATTGGTTATTGCTATCTACCATCACACAAAATTCGAAAACTCTGGTTGCCACACTGCTAACAAACAGACAAAAAAATAAATGAAAGAGATTATATCCTCCCTCCCTTCAGGAAGAGAATAGGATGAGTTTTTAAAATTTCCAGTTGGACTATGGTGATTGAAGATTCTAAGTTGAGCCTCATAAATCTGTAGAGCTACAAACTTATATGGCGCCTCCATATTTTTTTGTCCTTTCAGAACCTATAAAGAGTGTTCAGAGTCATGAAAAGTCCCAGCCTGTAAGCTTTGGACTTTCTGACATGTCGACAAACAGGCCTGTAGTCAGCAATGGGACGGGTTCACAGGCACCATCTGCAAGTTCGCCTGAGATAAAGGCACAGAAATGCTTCATCTGCGTTACGGGGATGACCTGTGCCTCCTGTGTGTCCAACATCGAGAGGAACCTGCTCAAACACAGAGGTGAGCGACTTCCAGGGATGAGGCATTTGAACTGAGATGAAGATTGTTGATAAAGTGTACTGTGTTTGTTAACCAGGAATCCTCTCAGTGTTGGTGTCGCTAATGGCCGGTAAGGCGGAGGTGAAGTATGATTCACATGTCCTGGATGCTACTGCAGTGACTGAGCTCATCAAAGACTTGGGCTTTGGTGCCAAAGTGATTGAGGATAATGCAGTAGCACATGGAAAGCTGGACCTCACTGTAAGTCTGCGGGACACCATATAATGCAGAATTTTGTGCAAATTCCACATCACATGTATTTCACATGCAGATAACAGGCATGACGTGCGCATCATGTGTCCACAACATCGAGTCCAAGCTCAACTTAACCAGAGGGATCCTCATGGCTTCGGTCGCACTGGCAACCAACAAAGCTCAGGTTGAGTTTGACCCAGAGGTGCTCGGACCTCGGGATATTATCAAGCTCATCCAGGTGTTTATCACAGGACTTTTAAAAGCTATCTTAAACCTACAATTTTTTACACATGCAATTTCACACCTTGGAGTTTCTCCTCATTTCAGGGTCTTGGATTTGAGGCCAGGCTGGAGCAGGCGGGCTTCAAAAACAACCTCGATCACAAAGAAGAAATTCGACAGCAAGTATCTGGTTTACAGTTCTTATTTTTAAATGGATGCTAACTTTTTAACAATTAACAAATTTTCTAACAATTAAACCCTGAGAGTATGCCGTTGACAGGTGGAGAGTTATAACCAGCACATGGTGGTTTTGATCCATATATTGATACCCCAGGTCATGCTTAAACCCACAATCCCTCACTACACTTTCTTTCACTACTGGAAAAGGCTTTTTAGATTTAGGTCAGAGTTTACATTTTTATTAATTAGTACTTGTACCAACTTTTACTTTTCCTTAAATGTCATACAGATGGACTGTTTTTGCTCTTAGCTATATATGAGAGGTGCAAGACCAGAGGTGATAAAACTAGATTTTCTTAGTGTACAGGCTGCGTTCAGCTGACTTGCTGCTTTTTGTGAATTTAGATCACTGAATTCAACAAGATGTCAGCAGATTTTTCACAGCTATCATGACTGATTTTCCATCCCCTACACTGTCACTATACTAGACTGTATACAGTTGTCAGGCAATTGGAAATTACCGGCCCTTCTCCGGTTGGCCACCAGGGGAACATGTGCAGCTAAAAAAGGTGTCAGATTATTAGCTTACCGCTAAATTTTTCCATAAAAATGACTAGCAGTACAAGAAATCAGTGCAAAGGATGAATGTTTTTTTCACAATAGACATGTCTGCCTGTTTTTTGCAGGTGGAAGAACACATTTCTGTTGAGCCTGGTCTTTGGCTTGCCTGTGATGGGTCTCATGATCTACATGATGGTGATGGACAACCTACACCAAGAACACGGGGGCTCCATGCCCACCGAGCAGAATGTACTTCCGGGCCTCTCCATCCTTAACCTGCTTTTCTTTGTGCTCTGCACACCTGTCCAGGTGAGGAAGCACAATCTGAGCTAAACCTTTAATCACACATGAGTGTGTTTTCTTTGCTAAGGATGGTAAAAGTGTATGACTCACGGTGGAGCATGAATCCTTCCCCTCACTAGATCTTTGTGTCTTCCTTGATGCAGATCTTTGGAGGTCGATACTTTTACATTCAGGCCTACCGCTCGCTAAAACATCGCACTGCCAACATGGATGTGCTAATTGTGTTAGCCACCTCCATTGCCTACATCTATTCCTGCGTGGTCCTCATCGTGGCCATGGCGGAGCAGGCCAGCCAGAGCCCTGTGACCTTTTTCGACACTCCACCCATGCTCTTTGTGTTCATCGCTTTGGGACGATGGCTGGAACACATCGCAAAGGTAAAATAAAAAGAAAAACAGGTTTATGAGGCCTAATTCTAGGAAACTATAAACTGTCAAATCACTGCTGATTCTTGGAATCAGCTCACTACAGTTGCTTATATATGACCTAATTCAAACTTGCACTGTTTGCATTAGGCAGCATGTTTGTTTTTTCTCCAGGCTTTTATTGCCATATTTTAATGACTCTTCAGAGGGCTGATGTTTTTATTGTGCTAGACAATGATTAACTGAACATCAGCTGATGCTACATCACAATCACAGGACTGCATTCAATTTGATGATGAAGTTGCTTGCATTTTATATCTGCAGTGCATGTTTTTATTATCTTGTGCAGTACTCAAATAATAGCTGTAACAGAGTTATTACTATTACTATTTACCATTAGTACTTCGCTGGCTTCTGATGATGGCTAGCCACCATGACCTCACCCACTGGTTACCAATCTTTTCTTTTAAGTTCGCCAGTATTTTACTTGTAAATTTTCTATTCTTTCCTGTGAATTTTTCGTTTTTTCTTCGAAATTTGCAATTTCTAGTAAATTTGCCATGTTTTTGTTATAAATCTTTTTTTCTTGCTATTTTGATGCTCTTTTCAAAAGAAGTTTTGCAATGTTAATATTTTTTTCTAGTAATTTTGACAGATTTTTGTTGCAACCATTGCATTACGTGAGTTTCAGACATCTAAAAGTCCCAGCACAGAATTGTGCCAGGATCTCCAACACTGTGTTCTCATAAAGTTTATCCAAGTTTGACAATTGTCCTTTAAATGTTAACAGTTTATTTCTTATACAATTTTGTCCTTATAAACTTGACAGTATTTTCTCACAAATTTGCTATTTTTATGGGAAATTTGCTGATTGTTAACTTTAACTTTCACTCTTGCCAGTGTTTTACTTTTAAATCTATTTATTTATTTTTGTAAAGCTTTGGCAAATTTTACAGGTGTTTTACTAATAGATTTTCTTTTTTTTCCTGAAAGTCAGCCAGTGAAAATTGACAATTGTTTCGATTGTTTTTTCCCTCAGATTTTAAAAGGTTTCCCCCTTCTATAAATTTGACATCTTTATCATAAAGTTTGATATTTATTTATATTTTGAAAAAAAAATTAGTCATTAATTTAAATTTTGTTCTTACAAATGTGACAGATCATAAATTGACAAATAAATCTTCATGTTTTTCTGCTAAATTTCCCATTTCCCCCCACATTTTTGCCAGGTTTTCTCTTGTGCTGTTTTTTCCTCATGAACTTACATCTGCATATGTGAAATTATTACTAACTGATTCATCATAAGCTTCTGTACTCTGGCTTGGACAAAAACACAAAGAAACTAACACATTGTTATATGAGCCGTCTCAGAAATGAAATGCTGTAGATTAATTTCCTGTCTTTGTAGTGGGACACTAGCAGCAGGTGTTTTAACACCAGTGAGAGAAGGCCCATTCATTATACGCATATTTACCAGCAGGAGAGCATGAACTTTCTTCTGTCACCATCTCAGCGGCACACTTGTGAAAATCTGGGAACACAGATTTTCTTGCAAAACTACTTTATGCAGATATAACCTAGATACATACAAATTCTCACATTTCCGCGCTAACTATACAACCATGTGACTGTAGCAATTCAAAACGCTCATACTTAGTAGACAGGAGAGTGTATGAGGTCATACCATTAGTGCAGTACATCTTTGTTTTAAGACTGTAACGATACATTCTCTGCTGTTTCTACTGTCTTAGAGTAAAACCTCAGAGGCTTTGGCCAAATTAATGTCACTTCAAGCCACCGATGCCACTGTGGTCACGTTGGGATCTGACAAATCCATCATCAGGTGAGACATGTAAGATAAATAAATAAAACCATCACCTCTGTGGTACATGACGTGTGTGTCTGTAAAAATATTTTTATGCCTCAGTGAGGAGCAGGTGCTGGTGGAGCTCGTTCAGAGGGGCGATATTGTGAAGGTTGTCCCTGGAGGGAAGTTCCCAGTCGATGGGAAAGTGATTGAAGGGAACTCCATGGCAGATGAGTCCTTGATTACAGGTAGGAGGGAGTGAATGATGCGAATCCTTGGCTTTGAATGTGGATTTCAGGCATCTTAAGCCAAATTTAGAATTAATTTCTGTGAGTTTTCCGTCTCTGTGTGGCAGAACAAGTGGCATGCATTGCAGATCTTTAGTCCCAGAGGTTACATTTGTGTAATTAAGTTATAAAGTCTTATAAATGTAATCAGAGATGTCTGGTTTGTGTAGGTAAAAAATTTTTTGCATGCAGGTTTGAAAAAAACATTCATTTCAATAAAAAGAATCATCTGACATTTTTTAGATTCAACCTATTGAAAATCAAAGAATCTGATTTTATACCAATTTATTAGGAACCAGAACTAGAAAAAAAAAGAACTAAGAATACTGACATAAAAAGATAAAGGGAAATGAATCAGAAATATCAAAATTTCATGAGTCTGAGGCCACAACTTTGGACTGCTGTAACAAGCAAGAGTGCTCGAGAAAGCCAGTTCTTAATTACAGCTGGTGGGTGAAGAAGAAGGGGTGAAAGCCAGTGAACCAGCAGAGAGTGGTTGAGCAGTTGAGCCTCTGAAAGGACCTCTGGAGCAGAAACAAACCACAGTTACACAAAAGGCAGAAGATGACTGTGACACCATCATTTAGTCACTTGTTGCAATTTTTTTCCCTCTCTTTCTGTCAGGTGAGCCAATGCCCGTTAGTAAGAAGGTGGGCAGTTTGGTGATTGCCGGCTCAATTAACGCTCACGGTGCCCTTCTGGTGGAGGCCACTCACGTCGGTACTGAAACAACACTGTCACAAATAGTCAAACTGGTCGAAGAGGCACAGACCTCTAAGGTAAGCTATAAAAATCACAATTTTAAACTATAAGGTTACTCACATGTGTTTAATAATAATGACAATGATAATAAACTTTATTTATAAAGCACACTTAAAACCAAGCTTATACCAAGGTGCTTAACAAGTAACATAGAGAATAAAAGGAAGATAATAGAAATAGAAATAGGACCAAAGCAAGTACTAGGTATGCAAGCAGATAACGGTCACTGATACATAGGAGAAGCAGCAGATACAGAACAAACAAGGAATTAAATGAGCATAAAAGTGCATAGTGTAAAATCACAAGTGAAATGTTAACTAGAAGGAAAGGCAAGATTGAATAAGTGGGTCTTTAGTCGTGATTTAAACAGTGCAATAGAATCAGAGGCGTGGATAGCAAGAGGGAGGTTATTCCACAGTACCGGGGCAGCCAGAGCAAACGCACGGTCACCCCGAGACTTCAGCCGAGATCTAGGTTATGTCAGAAGTAGTTGAGTAGCAGATCTGAGTGTTCTAGCAGGAATATGTGGCCTGAGAAGTTCACTAAGATAACTTGGCGCTAATTCATTAATAGTTTTGAACATAAGGAGTAATATTTTAAATTGAATATGGTACTTTATGGGCAGCCAGTGCAAGCCAGCTAGAACAGGAGTAATAGAGCAGAATTTCCTGGTACCAGTCAGGAGACGGGCCGCCGCATTTTGGACTGTTTTTATATGATCGGATGACACAAATGGAATATTTGCAGCAGTCCCTTAATAGCTTACAGACTTTCTTGAACAATAGTTCTCCAGCTTTCTGAAGCTCTTTAAACTGTTTCTTTGGACTCATTTTCAGTCCAGTCCTTGTACCTTTAATTTATTATTTTTGTTTGTTAAGCCACTTAACACTCTACTATGAATCATTCAAGCAGGCTCCCAACTCAAGAGATGAACCAAGAAACCAAGGTCACGTTTCAGTTCGTATGGTTGTCTAACAGTGATAAATTTACTGTAATACGATTGGCTGTCATGTGGACAGATGGCAAATGCATAAAGTTCCATAAAGAACCTGCTCTTGGAGGGCTGGAAGTCCTGCATGGTTGAAAAGTTCTTGTTGCTGAGTTTTTATAGTATAGTTATGATGAAGGCAGTGCTTACTGCTACCGAGGTGTGCAGACACTGTAGACCAGGGCTGCCCAATCCCAGTCCTCGAGAGCTACTATCCTGCAGCTTTTAGATGCATCCCTACTCCAACACAGCTGAATCAAATGAATGGCTTGTTATCAGGCCTTTGCCAAACACGATGGCATGCTGAAGAGGTAATCAAACCATTTGATTCAGCTGTGTTGGAGTAGGGATGCATCTAAAAGCTGCAGGACGGTAGCTCTCGAGGACCGGGATTGGGCACCCCTGCTGTAGACACTCAAAAGAGACTGTTCACAAAAAGAGACTGTTAACACTAAACTATGTTGTATTTTGCCCCTGGTTCTGCGTGAATAAGTAAGGATTAAAATTTTGGATTCCTTTGTCATTTAGACTTTTCCACATTTAGACGTTTTGCTTTGTCTTCCAGTTGCCCAGTTAGCTCAGCTGATTAGACTGTGTTGCTAATAACGTCAAGGTCATGAGTTCAACCCCCATACTGGCCACTTGTTGCATTAAAAGGACACTCACTGTTCTTAATGTACAGGACACTCCTAATTTTGCTTTCCCTTCTCCTCCTCAGGCCCCCATCCAGCAGTTTGCAGATAGACTCAGTGGCTACTTCGTGCCCTTCATTGTTATCGTGTCCCTGTTAACACTGATAGTGTGGCTGGCCATTGGCTTTGTCAACTTCGACATTGTGAAGGAGAACTTCCCGGTAAGTGTGCATGCAGACGACTTGCGTGTGAATAAAAACAGCTGTAGCCTGATCACACCACTCTCCTCCTCAAAGGGTTACAACCAGAGCATCTCCAAGGCAGAGGTCATCGTCCGCTTTGCCTTCCAGGCGTCCATCACCGTTCTCTCCATCGCCTGCCCCTGCTCTCTGGGGCTGGCAACTCCGACGGCGGTCATGGTTGGCACAGGGGTCGGCGCTCAGAACGGCATCCTCATTAAAGGAGGCGAGCCGCTGGAGATGGCACATAAGGCGAGACCCTTACGATTCATTTAATGCTTTTTTTTTTAAAAAACTGCAGAAACACTGAAGCAGGTAGAAAGAAAATATGTCTGTAATGAGCGAATAAATGAAAGAGAAAAGAGCTGGAACAACCACAGAAATGTAACATTTCACTTTAATATTTGCGTCGGCCTCTATTCTAATTAACTGGTGACACCATGTGGCATTGCTGCTTGATTACAGCCAGGGGCGATTCTAGCATCTGTTGGGGCCTGAGGCAGAAATGGGCCCCTCCAACCAGAGATCAAATATGTTATAAATAAAAAAAACAAGTAAATAAATACATTATAAAAATCGAATAAATAATAATATAAAGTAATCTTGAGAAGGAATGTTTAGAGTGCAGTGCTCAGAGTGTAATAAGGCACCTCTTAGAAACCCTTTTAAACCTGACACTGACCTCGATGTGTCTCAATCAGATCAGTGTGGTGATGTTTGATAAAACTGGCACTATTACAAACGGCGTGCCGCGGGTGACTCGAGTCCTGGTGTTGTGGGAAGTGGCCCGCATGCCCCTGAGGAAGATCCTGGCAGTGGTGGGTACCGCCGAGGCCAGCAGCGAGCACCCGCTAGGCATAGCAGTTGCCAAATACTGCAAACAGGTGAGAGGTCTATTTATGCCTGCCTTTTTGTTCAGGAGAAAACTTTACTGACTTTCTATCAACTTTCTGACAGGAGCTGGGCTCCGATGTCCTCGGGTGCTGCCAGGACTTCCAGGCCGTGCCCGGCTGTGGGATCAGCTGCCGGGTGTCCAGCGTGGAACATCTGCTGCTGCAGCCGAGCGAGGAGCGATTCCTGCTGCCGGGGGCTACTATTGAAGAAAGCAGCATACTGCCTGCAGGAGAGTCCACCTCTGCAGGTCAGAAAAAAACTGTAACTGTAAACTTTATTCAAAGCAGAGGTGGCAAAAGTACAGATTTTTTTTTAGTTAAGTAGAAGTACAGATACCTGGGTTAAAAATACTCCAGTAAAAGTTGACGTACTAAAGCAACTTTATTACTCAAGTAAAAGTATAAAAGTACAGGCTCTGAAATGTACTAAAAGTAAAAAGTAGTCTATTAACCACTTTTGTACAGAGGTAACTGAACCTTGTGCTGTGTTAATATAATAATAAAATAACATTAGTACACAAGAATTCAAAAATTATTTGAATTTAAATTTAAATTAATATACTCAGTGTGATCTGTTATGTAGGTCCCCTGCAGTGAAAGTGAATGAAAAAAACAAAACTTTTTTCTGTTGCCTACATTGTAGAGGGTGCCTTTGGCTCCACACATAAACAGGAAAATGAGAACAGTCAAGGATTGCACCGGGATTTAGCAGGTAGGGAAACCTGAAATTGGTTGTAGTGGCTCAGTGTGGGGAATAGAATCACAACTCACAATAATTTCTAATATGAGCTTCAGTAGATTTTCTTAGTGTACAGGCTGTAATCAGCTGACCTGCTGCTCTTTGCAGATGCACATAACTGAATTCAACAAGATGTCAGCAGATGTTTCACAGCTATCATGGCTAATGTCCATCCTCTACACTGACACTATACTGTTTATACTGTCTTTATCTTACACAGTGTATAGTTGTTAGGTAATTTGTAATAACCGGCCACTTAAAGAAATGTTTCACCCCCGAGTATAAATTTCATGGACCCCTTTTGAAAACGTAAGGAGTATAAAGTACAGATATATTTTTTTAAATGTAGGGAGTAAAGTTGTCAGAAAAAAACTACTCAAGTACAGATACCAGAATATTCTATTGAAGTTTATATTAGTGAATCATTTGTCTATTAATTAAAATTGTTAGACAGTGTTAAACCCCTCAGGAAACCACTGTGTAGGCCAGTTAGCTCAGATCGTCAGAGCGTGGTGCTAATAACGCCAAGGTCATGGGTTCAAGCCCCATACTGGCCACAGAATCACAACGAAGAGTTCTTTGTAGAGCCCAGACACTGGCTAGTTTTTTGTTTTGTTTTTTCAAGCTATGCATGTTCAGTTGGCAGCGATGTTAACAAGTGACCTGCTGAAGTTCAAATTGAGCATCAGAGTTTGGAAGTGATTAAGTGACTTTGAACGTGGCATGATTTTTGGTCTGAGTTTTTCAGATATTTCCCATATTTAAGGTTTACAGAGAATGGTCTGAAAAGGGGAAATTATTCACTTAGTTAGACAAAGGCAACAGTAACTCAAATAATCACTCGTTACAACCAAGGTATGCAGAAAACCATCTCAAAAGCAGCAGACGACTACAAAGAGTACCATTCAGAAACTTGTTGAATCTATGCCATGAAGAATCACGGCAGTTCTGAAGGCAAAGAGCGTCCAACCTGGTGCTAGTGAGGTGTAACTGTAAGCAGTCATTGTTTTTAATCACATTCTTCTGTTTCCAGCTGAAGGGCTGTTTTATTCTGTCCTGATTGGAAACAGAGAGTGGATGAGGAGGAATGGCCACCACATAGGAGCAGATGTGGATGCCGCGATGTCAAGCCACGAAACCAAAGGGCAGACAGCCATACTGGTGGCTATAGATGGTGAGGGGAAATCAACGTTTTCTTTGTGGCTTTGGTGCCACATTTAAACTTCATCTTATGCTGTTTGTGTGTGTGTGTGTGTGTGTGTGTGTGTGTGTGTGTGTGTTGGTGTGTATTATACTGACAGGTAACTTTGAAAT
>NW_024583623.1:15538-19973 GCF_018398535.1 Haplochromis burtoni
TGTGTGTGTGTGTGTGTGTGTGTGTGTGTGTGTGTGTGTGTGTAGGTGTTTTGTGTGCAATGTTAGCCATCGCAGACACGGTGAAAGCAGAGTCAGCATTAGCAGTGCATACACTGAACACTATGGGCATTGAGGTGGTGATGATGACGGGAGACAACAGGCGCACAGCTAAAGCCATAGCAGCACAGGTAACACTTGCACACTCTTAAAATCTACCTGAATGTTTAACATGTAATCAAAGTATTTGATTGGCTGCAGGTGGGGATCAGAAAGGTATTTGCAGAAGTGCTGCCATCACACAAGGTGGCAAAAGTCCAGGAGCTGCAGAAACGAGGCCTGCGGGTGGCCATGGTGGGAGATGGCGTGAACGACTCCCCCGCCCTCGCCCGTGCCGACGTCGGCATCGCAATCGGGACAGGCACCGATGTGGCTATTGAGGCGGCTGACATTGTCTTGATCCGAGTAGGTGGCAGATAGTCTGTGTGCAGATACATTGGCTCATTTAAACTGTCTCACTTGAAGCTTTTCGCGCTGTGCAGAATGACCTGCTAGATGTGGTGGCCAGCATCGAGCTGTCCAAGAAGACGGTACGTCGGATAAGGATCAACTTTGTCTTTGCTCTCTTCTACAATCTTGTTGGAATACCAATTGCTGCAGGTGAGAGCTACAGTAAAATCCTGAACCAATAATGGACTCTAGTCAAGGTGAACGTGCAAGCTCGATATTTTAGGAAACCAAAATCCAAAATGAAATCAGAAATTATTCTTATCCTGGCACATTGTGGATGACATTGAGGTGCCTCTTTCTCAAATGTGAACTGTTGGTCGTAGGTGTGTTCATGCCCGTTGGCCTGGTGCTCCAACCCTGGATGGGCTCAGCTGCAATGGCCGCCTCATCAGTTTCAGTGGTCCTGTCTTCTTTACTGCTGAAAATGTGAGTCCTTCTGCGTTTACATTATCTACACTTATATTAAAGATTAGGGAGGAAACAGCAGGACAAAGCAGCCACAAATTAAATCAGACCTGTTGGTGGTGCCTGAATGACCCCTGTGAGGGAAATTAAGATGATACATCGTGCATCACAGGCAGTGTTGCCAACTTAGCGACTTTGTCGCTATATTTAGCGAGTTTTCAGACCCCTTACTAAAAAAAAGACGTGAAAGCGCGTATCGCTTTTACTCTCAACAAGCAGCAGGTGCTGTAACGCAGTCAGTTCTTCTTTTACTCTTTTACTCTTATGCTGTTTTGTGGATCACAAGGTTTAAAACTACTTATAAACACACACACACACACACACACAAAGTAACTCCACCAGAGTGCCTATTTCGGGTCACTTTTGCCGGTCCAAGCCCGGGTAAAGGAGCAGGGTTGGAATTGTGTCATTAAAAAAAACAATAATTGCTAAAAGAAATTTGATTTTTAGTTCTAAATAAACTCTGGCAACACTGATCACAGGGGCTCACCAAAATTGGACAATAGATATCTGGAAACATATTCCGTGGTCGGATGAGTCTATTTCAGTTTAGAATCTGACGAAAACAGTATGAATAAATGAATTCATCCTGCTTTATATCAACAATTGATCCTGGGAGTGGTGGTGTAATGGCATGGGGGACATTTTCTTAGGACATTTTTGCTCATAGGGATTCCAGCTGGTTGGCTCAGATGGTTAGAGTGTGGTGCTAATAATGCCAAGGTCACAGGTTCACCCCATACTAGACAAGGAAAATCTGCATTTCAATGATTTAATTTGTTTTTATTTATAAAATGCCAAATCACACAACAGTCACCTCAAGGTGCTTTATATTTTAAGGTAGACCCTACAATATTACATACAGAGAAAAACCCAATAATCAAATGACCCCCTATGAGCAAGCACTTTGGCGACAGTGGGAAGGAAAAACTCCATTTTAACAGGAAGAAAACCTCCAGCAGAACCAGGCTCAGGGAGGGGCGGCCATCTGCTGCAACCAGTTGGGGTAATCATGATCATGAAACTGACCTCACAGCCCATTGTTAGTTAGTCAGTGGTGCCAGTATCATTAATTATGTAAATATACTGTTGATACAGTGGGGAAACCTGCAGTCAGCTCAGACTAAAAGCCTTTATCTGTCTGAAATCTCAGCGTCCAGATGAACACAATAAACTTTATGTGATATGAAGCTTATGTTTTCCTTTCTCCCGCATACCTGGTCTGTTTTCACTCGCGCTTGAGTTTAGTAGTGAAATTAATCACCCCGTATTTCCTCCAGGTACAAGAAAACCTCAGTGGAGCTCTATGAGATGCGTGCTAGAGGCCAAATGAGGAGCCTTCGTTCGTCTCAGATCAGCACACATCTGGGTCTGGACGGCCGGCGGCGCAGTCCCGCTCTCCCCAACGCAACTCGGGAACAGAGGAACCCAAGCGGCATGACTCCACCCGGCTTCTCCAGCCGCTCACCCAGTCAAGGGGCATCCATTAAGGTTGTTGCTGAGGAGCAGAACCGCTACTCCCTGCTGGAGCACCAGACTGCAGACGTCCTCAACGTGTTGTAAAGGGAAAACAGGAAGATGTTTTTTACCTGGTACTCATGTTTATGACTAAAAAAATTGTTTTTTTTATGTAAATACACTAATTGTCAAACCTAAAGTGCTCTTTTATTTTGATGTAACATTAAAGTTTTACTGAAGCCACATGTATAAAGTCGGTTTGCTTATGTGTCACATAAATCCTCCAGACAAATAACTTCGGTGCAAATCGACTTTTACAATATCCACGAGTCAGAGTAAAGCTACTGTTCGGATAAGGCCGTCAGTGAGAGTGTGGATCTGAGAGCTTATAAATAATGCATGTGTTGATAGAGGGAAATCATTTTCTGTGTAAAAATCTCTTCATCCGTTTCATCTGATTTTGTGATTTGTTTGCAAATTTGCACATTCTCAATGCAACTTAAGTTCCACCAAATCCAAGAAGAAAATAAAAACACTCCAGAGAAGAAAACTACTCTTTTCATGTTGCCTTGTGGGATATTTTCCACTAAAGCTTCACAGATGTGAAGACAAAAAATTGGAGTGCAGTATTTTTTCCTTTCTTTTTTTCCATATCTGCTTCACACTGTGCCAGGGTTAATTAATGGAGCGCATTAATCAAATGACCTCACACATGGATTCTATAGTTAGTTTCACATCTTGTTGAGCTTAATTACGAGTGAGTAGATATATGGACGTCAGGGTTATAAATATGACTCGTGTCTCGCACTTAGCCTGCACAATAGACTTTTTTATTACGACAGTCTGACATATGGAAGCAGGAAAAGCACAGCTGTAACCTGGTACGCCTTTATTCGTGTCATTATTCACGCCTGCCAAGAGAACAAGTCAAAGGGCTACTAATTAGCTCCCTATTATAGTGAGTCTAGAAGCAAGGCTGGTGCTCACAAAATGTAATTTGCTCTCATTCATTTCTTTTTGGTTATCAGGAACAAAACCTTAAAATCACAGGTCTGGCCCACTTAAAGTCAAAGTGGGCTGTATGTGTCCACAATGTAAAATTATTTTGACATAACTGACAAATAAATCTTTTTGCTAGTGTGTCAGCACATTTCTCTGTGGGAGCTTTTTGAAATGACGCTACTTTGAATCCCGTGAGGTCTTCAGTGATTGCTTCAACCCTTCCTCCAACCAACCCTGCGTTTTGGAGCAAACTTGGAGGGACTGAGAATCACGATACTAATTTAAGGTCAAGTGTTATCCACTTAGCCCCACTCTCGCAGCCCTAGGGACCGGTTCATGTCTGTCATTCTTGTCCCTTCTGATGGGAATCCTACATCCTCAGCTCTGCTTCCTGGCAGTGCCACTGTCTCCAAACCATACATCACAGCAGGTCTTAGTCCCACCTTGTAAACATTCCTTTTAGTGCCTCTGGTATCCTTGCAATCCTGCCACTAGCCAACTTTGCCAGCTTGAAGTGTTTGTAGTCGTGGTTGTAATCCTCCAAGGTTATGCACTGTGAGATAACAAACCATACATTATTAAGCTCTCAGTAAATATCTTGTGGTCTGGCTTATCAATTACAACTCATCAATCAGTAACCATATGGTTTCAAAGTCAGATCCATGTCTGGTGTCAAAACTTAAGGCTTAAAAAACAGGTCTTCAAAAACTGGTGGCTACAAACCTGAACAGAAGTTTGTCAACACTCAGTGGAACCAAACTAGGGATCCAGACCCCTTCAAAAGGTCAAGAGATATTAAATGTGTTTTAAAAACTTTTTTTTAGCTCTTTTCATTCTTGATTTATATATTTTTCTAATACTCTATTTTTAAACATATTTTTAAACAAGGAAAATGAACTACACCTTTTTAAATCACTGTCATAACTATTCCACAGGTTAACTCCTCTAACAGAAACACATCTCTGCTTTATATTTGTCCTCATCTTGTTTTTTTTTTTAAAGA
>NW_024583623.1:55394-58573 GCF_018398535.1 Haplochromis burtoni
TATATATATATATATATATATATATATCCCAAAATTGCTCAAATGTAGTTACTCATCTAAACAAGGAACAGAGAAAGGAAAACTATTGTAGTAGCTGGCCACTTTATTAGGGAAATTTGCTCATGTGTAGTTTATAATGTAAAGCTGTAAGTTTGTAAGTTAACACTCACTGATCACTTTAGTACATACAGCTATTCGTGTATAGCTGAAGGGTTAGCTCAGATTATTAAATACAGGGTTCAATCCACACGCTGGTCAAAAAGTTGCAGTGAAAGACTTGTTTGCTCTTCTCTTTTCTTTGGTTAAATATTTGCAATTAGTGAATCACACTCACTGGCCACTTTATTAGGTACACCACGGCCCATGAAGCTAGCCAGTTAGCTCTGATTGGCTAGAGCCTGATGCCAGAGCCAACACTGAGGGGGTTCATGGGTTCAAGCTCAGGAACAGCCAACAATGTCAGCATGTCTTCTTGTAAATTATACTCTCTGACCACTTCATTAGGTACACTGGGGGCATGAAGCTAGCTGGTTAGCTCAGATGGTTAAATCGTGGTGCTTCAATGTCTGCAGTTTGTAAGTTACAGGCACTGGCCACTTTATTAGGTATACCTGCTGATTTATAGCTAACTGGTTAGCTTAAATGGTTAGAGCGTATTGCTAATAAAAAACAATACACACACTGGCCATAAGTTTATATAGAATGACGTTTAGGCACTCGCAATCACAATGAAACAACTCCATGCATTTAGAAGTTGTCAAGACAACCTGCATGAATCACTCAATCTCAGCAGGAGCAGAACCAGTGCTGTCAGCTTAGAACAGGAAACTCAGATCACCAGCTCACCAAAAATGAAGAATGGAAGATTGGAAAACATGAATGCATGCATCCGTGTTGTAAATTCTGAATTCATTTTGGGGGGTTTTATGCAGAGAAAGCTTCTGACAAACTGCATATCTACAAACGTTCTGCTTATCATATGTGGCATTCACTCCACTAAATGATTGGCTGAGCTCCTAAAAATGAGTTTTTGCAACTCCCCTATTGTGTAAATCAGTCCACGTGCATTATCTCTTTATTTCCCGGCACCTACTGATGTATCAAATTCAAATTTCAAGCTTGCTTGCACTTTTGAATGACAGCTAAACCTTTTCTTTGGGACATCTTCTCTCCCTCTCTGATGTATATTTTAACCCCATTCTGTATTTGTTTGATTATTAAAAAGAAACAACACTGCAATGAGCACTTTTGCAGCCCCAAAAGGCACGACAAACTAAATTAATGAGTGTTTTGTACTCTGCCATTGAAGTTGCCCACTTATTAGCCCACTTAGAGTATACTGAGCATCCATTTTAATGAAAAGGAACAATAAACTTTTTATTCTCTTCATGAACATCCCATTTAAAAAAGTCTGGAGGTCCCTGCGCCTTGTTTTGTTAACCTACTGCCACCCTATTGTCCCCGTGCTCTGTGTGTGACTGATTGCTTGCCCTGCATGCCGCTCTCTGTCATTCTTCATAAACATTGATTACAATTGTCCTGCCCCGATGGAGGACTTCAATGCTGTCACATTGGCTGTGACAAAAGACCTTTTTGAAGGTATGGTGGACATGCAAAGACTGCCTGAATGCAGGCAGCGCTTTGCAAAGCATTTGTATGATTAAATGGCAGCCATGTGCAGAGTTCAGCCCCGTCAATTTTGCTGAAAGGCAGAATCATTGATTGTATTGACCAGTGAAGCATTTCAGTGTGCATGAGTTTGCTTTTACTGTGGCTGCATCCACAGCCCGTCCTAGGCACGCTGATAAATGCTGTAACAGCTCAATGGTGGCTTTTTGTTTATTTTTATTTTTTTGCCTCTTAGGTGATAGATTTACTTCACATCCGCCGCCATTTAAGCTTAGTGAAACTTGCCAAGGCATTTGTTTAACATCCTTACTCATCTTGTCAGGCTCCTGGCAAAATTCCTGCATGGTATCCTGTCTTAAATAAATTCAGTCCTCCTCAGGATCACAATGATATGGAGCCGGGCCAGTTAAAGTGTCGGATAAGCATTAGAGACAGAGTACTTCTGTCATATTTCACATTTGCTGTATCAGTGCTGAATTGCAAAAGATGACATTACTTCCTGTGAACAAAGATACTGTTTTTGACACCTCTTGCCTGGCTTGTTATAGATGACATTGTAAAGTCACTCTCTGAAAGCAGCACCGCACTGCCCTACAGTATATATTGACCTCTCCAAAGCCACACTCGGTACATTTGATAATGATTTCAGGCTGCAGAGGGTACATTGGATTTTGCTCACTCTGCTTCCAGTTGCTTTCAGTCACAGCATGTTTTAGCTCTGTGACCCTGTGACAGAGGACCAGGACAGGCGAGATCCTGGCTCACAAAAGATTTGGAGCATCTTTGAGATCTGTATGTCATTGCTGTCCTCATTGCTTTGATAAAAAGTCGTTTGCATTAGAGAGAAGGTTGTCTATAAGCAGCTTACAGCATTGCTAAGTGAGAGCATGGACAGGCTCCAATGTTCATACCCTGAGCCAACACTGGGGCAGAGAACTTTAGGACGAGGCCAGTCGGACAAACCTTTATTGAAACTTTATTAAGGGTAAATTAAGTGAGAAGAGCACAGAGAGACAGACTGATGAAAGCAGGATTAAAGTCCAGCTCTCAGAGGGTTTGGGGCTACTTTTGAGAAAAGAAACAAACTCATCTCAAGGTTTGCATTTATCATACTAAAGAAATGAGACATCTCTCTGAATTCGTCCATCTATCTGTTCTTTTCTTGCTGAAAAACATTTTATCTGATCCATTTCAAACTTGGCAAGTGTAAAGCTGGGGACACGAGAAAGTAAAGTGCTGAGTTTAAGGTCATTTGGCTGAGTGGTCCTCATATTTTCAATAAAAGTTTTCCATTAAAGTGACCGCTGACTGCTCCACTCTGTGTTTAGGGGGAAGCACAGACATACAGGCATGCTTATTTGGCTGTCTTTGTGATTCATTGACATTATTGCACTTTCAAGCCTCTTAAAACATTTGGATTTATTTTTAATTTTCTCTAATCCACACAGGATCTATATATAAAGTCAAGTCAAGTCAACTTTATTTGTCAATTCTGCCACATGTACAGGACATACAGAGAATAGAAATTTCGTTACTCTCAAACCCTAGTG
>NW_024583624.1:0-3795 GCF_018398535.1 Haplochromis burtoni
GTAATGATGATGATTATTTAACAATAGCAGTAAAATAATTTCCCTGCTCCACAAAGTCCACGTGGCATGCTTCAATGGAAGAATCTCATACAGATTGACATCCTTGAGTTGGCCCCACCCGCAGAGCAACACACTGACTGTCATCGCCTTTAAAATCAAAAAGGATCAGCAGAGACACAAATAAACACGGCTTCATGACAACCTGAACACAAAGGGAAAGACGGGAAATATAAGAACATCTCTAATACACATCAAGAAAATACATCTTGTGTTGAATCGGTACATTAAATCCATCCACATTTTCTTTTTAATCAAAGATGCTTCTGCCTAAAGTGGTTCATTCATGGTATGCTCCAAATACCAACAGTCACACTGGGTAGTTTGTGTCAAATATATCTGTGTATGTAATCGGTGCCTCCTCGGTGCAATTGAGGGGTTCATATCCAGCTCTGTTCACTTTAGCTTTAGAAATGTGAGCTTTGTGCAGTGATTCAGTGCATCTGCATGAATATTACTGCTGAGTCTCTTTATAAGAACAGATGTTTTGAAAATCAAAACTTACATGTTATATAATCATTAATTTTTTTACACAAGAAAGTCCACTGTACTGTATCAGAGAGTAACTAATCTGCAGAGAGTGTGAAAAAAGAAACAAAAAACCTTAAATGAAAATCTAGTAGAATTTTTGAAACTCTGTTCTGTAGACTTGCAGAAGATGCCTTTGAAGCCAGGCTGCTGGACCACAATATTCCAATATTCAACAATATTGTTATTTTAGTTAAGTGTATTAGACAAAAAAGAAGGGAAACATGCTGTCTTCATTTATTAAAATCCAAACTATAATATTATTGTGTTCATTTCACTTTTGTTAACGCTAAACAACCTGCCAATCACAACTGTCAACTACAACTGCACGTGTACCTTGCATGTGTTGCAGTGGAGATGACTGCATAATATGCACGCACACAGTGGAGGCATTTGTTTCTCCATTACAAAATAACACTGAACAGTTGACATTCCACTCAATCAACAGCGGCCCTGGTGAGTGACAGCTCTGAGAAAAAATATGAGCTTCAGAATGTTGCTGAACTGGTTTGTGCCCTTATTGTTTTTTTTTCTTCCCACAGCTTCCTATACCTCACACGCTTCGAAACACCAAGCCAGCATTTTAAGATTTACAATTTTCATTACCATGCTAATTTCTGAAGGGGCTCTTTTGGGGATCCAATTAAGGCTTACATGTGTCTGCATGGAAGGAGGGGTGCAACAAAGGCAAATGAGACAACGCCAATAGAACTTACAAAACATATGAAATGTTTAAACCAAGCAACTTTAAGTAAAAGTAAATAATTTTGATTTTCTTTTTTTTGCTTGTCCCATTTGGACCTTTAGCCATCAGAATTGTTGTCTTAAGGCCAAGAAAGATGCCAAGCGGATTTACTTTACCAAGTGGATATCGTGGCATTGCCGTATTGGGTTCCATTTGAGACCAAAAAGCGCATGGCACAACACAGAAGAGCCACCTCCACAGGACAAGACTCAGCTGTCCATCTGCATCTAAAGGTCAAAGGTCACTCTTTCGAGGATGCCAATGTTCACATTTTGGACAGAGAGGACAGATGGTTTGAAAGAGGAGTGAAAGAAGCATCTATGTCCACTGTGAGCGACCATCTTTGAACAGAGGCGGGGCTTACGACACCAACTCTCTGCCATCTATAATCCAGTTTTGAGATCCCTTCCCAGACGCCTTAACGCCCACTCACATCCTGGGCCATCTGACCTCAGGAATTCGCATGATAAGGTGGGGCCAGGTTTCACAATGAACACACCCGAAACTCTGGCTGATTGGGACCCACACCCAGTTTCACACCTTGGCTCAGGCGATTAGAGGATCATCAGGGGGTCCTTTTGTCCCTCTGTGGGGGGATACTCCCACTAGGTTTATATCTGGGACTCTCCACCATTTGACCTTAGAACTGAAGAAGCTTCTCGGATGAGAGGTGAAACGTCTTCAAGCAACTTAAAGAAGTCCAGACGCTTTTCTTTGCAAGCTCCTTTGACTACGATGACCTGGATGACTGAGAACCTTCACAGACATTCTGCACTCTTTGTTAAATCTCACAAAATAAGGAAAATATAACAATTAATAGATCAAATTAAGTATAAAAGATAAAAACAGAGTTTGGACAATTCTAATGAGCTTAAAAGTTATTATTTGTATGACCACCTTTATTCTTGAACCAGCTTCCAGTTTGGACTTTTTGGACACCCTCTCTACTTTTTTTTTTTCTTTTTTTTTTTGCCTGTCCCGTTTGGCTCTTTTGCCATCAGAATTGTTGTCTAAAGGCAAAGAAAGATGCCCAACGGATTTACTTTACCAAATTGACCATCCCAGCCTTGCCGTAATGGTCCATTTGATTCACCTTTTATTGTTTATTTTATTTTCACTTACTGAATACGGGACAGACTTGACTGGGGGAAAGAAGGGGAGAAAGAAAGAGGGAAAGAGAAACAGCTGAGAAGAGGGACGGGGGAGAAGGGCAAAAGACAAAAACCAACAGAACGGGCAGAAAAAAAAATGCATATATCAATCACCTGGATCACCTGCTGAGAAAGAAAAAAGAAAGCAAGCAGAAGAGAACAAGAGTAATAGAATAAACAACATCACAATGATATATGGGAATATGACAGTAAATACTAAATATTAAACATTATTGTGCAGCACATAAGATCAACAGAACACAGTGTGCTTTGAGGTAGGAGCCAAAAAGGGTGTAGTTTGTGGGTGTGATCACCCGTGTGTACACCTGTGAGCATGGACGCGCTTGTTTTTTTTAAAAGGTTCCTTCATGTAATGATCTGCTAGAGGGTGTGGGGGGGCCACAGCCCCGTCCTCCAGGGCATGAAGCAGGTATGGAGGAGATCAAAACTCCAGACATCCAGAGGCCCCCAGAACACAAGAGACCAAGGAAGACCAACAGAGGGGCAGCCGCGCCACTGTCCCAGAAAGAGCTGAGGAGAGTCCCAGATGAGGGCTCACTCAGCAGCCGCGGAGCAGAAGCCAGGGGGAGTTGCAGTGACGCGCCCGTGAGCTCCGCCGGCAGCCAGCTGTGCCTGAGTGACCGAGCCCCAGGCCGAGAGGCCGGGGGCACCCCACCTCCGAAGTGGCCCGAGCGAGCCCCAGGCTCCAGGCCCCGATAAGCGGCCGCCAAGGAGTGAGCCGGTGTGTACCTGGACGCCCATCCCCGGACACAAAGAACCACCAACGCACCGATGTCTGAGGGGGTCCGCCACTGGCAGGGGAAGTGGTGGTAGGGGGAGATAGGCCTCCAAACCTTGGAGGGCCTGAGATGTCCCCAGAGAGGTGGCGCCTGACACCCAACCTGACATATAGACACAGACATACAGGCACACACAGACACAAACATCCATTCCCACCCTCATGCTCTCATATGCACTTACTCCACACTCAACCAACGTGGAGACAGACATAAAGAGACGTTGTACACACGATCACACTCCCCAAGCGTACCCTCATGCTCTCATATGCACTTACTCCACACTCAACCAACGTGGAGACAGACATAAAGAGACGTTGTACACACGATCACACTCCCCAAGCGTACTCTACAAACCGGGTCTAGGTGCCCCCGCCCCTGGAGGGGGGAACTGCACCCAGACCCAGGTGGTGTTTCCCTTTTCCCTGCAGTGGGGGGAGGCAGACCGCCCCGACTCCGCAGCAGCAGGAGTCGGGCCAATAGAAGCCAAAGCTACAGCCCTGAAGAGGTTAGAGAG